>NW_016107640.1:1198517-1244831 GCF_001604975.1 Cebus imitator | reverse complement strand
AGTAGCTGGGATTACAGGCACACGCCACCATGCCCAGCTGATTTTTTGTAGTTTTAGTAGAGACGGGGTTTCACCGCGTTGACCAGGATGGTCTCGATCTCTTGACCTCGTGATCCACCCGCCTCGGCCTCCCAAAGTGCTGGGATTACAGGCGTGAGCCACTGTGCCCGGCCAGCCCCTTTTTAACTAGAGAATAACTGTAGAATTTCCACTCTTTATCTGAAGTATGGTTGTAAGAGCATCAACATATGAATGCCTAGCACATAGCAAGCATTCATGTGTTCTCTTCCTTCTCCCCACGTCCACATTTTTGCCATATCTCCCACAGATAGCCCATGATGAAGTAGAATTGGCTGATTCCAATGCTATATAGGGATAGTCTAGGGATTTAGAGTTAATGCTCACCAATGTGAAAAGCCTACTTCCATTTAAATTGATCCTGTTTTCCTAGGTCTAGCAAACCATAAGGTGTATCACATACCAAATTTTTAACCCTGTTAAAGCAGTAGCTGCAAAGGTCAACTTGAGAGAGGGGACTTTTACATATACTTTATATACCTATGTGGTGTGAACATTTAAAAATAATAAACATTTAAAAATTAAATTAGAAAAGAATCGCTGTTTTATACACAAAGTTAATTAGGGAAGAGTGAGGATTTCAAAGATTAAGCCTTTGAAGGAGAAATTTTCTCCTTCCTTAACCCTCTGAGAATGACAGATATGGTGGGGGAAAACAGCAAGAGGGGAGAACCTTCTGTTGGGTATTTTCCAGCTAGTCATTTCATCGCTTTGATTTTTTTTATTCTCATGATAGATTTTAGCATTCTCATCAAAGAAAATCTCCAAAGATTATTTAAGATCTGTAGTTCCTTTTTAAAGGGAATTATCAGTTATGACTCATTTTATTGATGTACAACACTGCCAAGTGGGCCTGCAGTAAGATCTCTAGTTTAATCTATCACAGGTAACTGTTGGTTGTCTGCTGGTACCTTTCTATGCATGCCAACAGTCAACTGTTATATAATCTAATGACATAATCTTTGATACAGGTAATAGAGATGTGGTAATGCCTTGCCTATAACTACACAAGGGTAGAAAAATAACCAGTGCGGTAGAGATAATGCCAGCAGGGCAAGTGAGTACAGACAGACGCTGGGTAATTATACCTCACAGAGGAAAAACCGAAGTGAAAAGGCCCTAAGAAGTAGAGTAGCAAAAGGTCAGCACATTCTTGCTCTGCACAAACTTACTAGGAAGCAAGCACAGGATGCACCCAGATGTTTCACTCAACTTCAAAGTTTCTGGCAAGTGCTCAGAAAAGTTGGAGGACCATGTACAAGGAAGAATTCTGCAAATACTGCACTGTGGTATCCTTGCAAAAAGACACCTGAACACAAGTATGGGCCTATTTTTGGGATAAACTTTACTGGAAAGGTTAAACAAATCATAAAAATGTTTTTGATGTTTTCCAAGTTTTATATAAAATTATCAATATTGACTTTTGCCAAATGTATATCTAGATTTGTGTAAGGAAATTAGGGACTTATTTCAAGGATGAGATGACAGAATTTAAGAAGGGAAGGCACATTAATCATACTCTCACCACATTTTCTCAATCACACAGACCTGGAAACATTAGGGGATTCCTGGAGTCAGTTCCATCAGATACCATTAGAGCTGGGACTACAATACAAATCTTTGGGTTCTTGTCCCATCTGTTTTCCACAGAGTCTAAAGATTGACAACAATCTTCATAAAATTGCACCACTCAATTTTTTTTTTTTTTTAGTTTTATGGAATATAAATAGTCTTTTAAAACTGGTATTTTAAAATAAATTTATAAGAGGTATCTGCTTGCCATTCCGCAGCCTGCTGGCCTGCAGCCACACGCTCATCACCTGGACAGATTGTCTTAAGTAGTCTGTCTAATGCCTGGGTTCCAAAGTAGACTTTCCCCTCTCCCAATTCCAGACTGCTTACCAGGTCCTAGATTCCCAGGTCTCCTGGGTCTGGCCTACTTGAGTGGTATGTTTAACCAGCAGTCATAGATTTCTACCAGCATTTCTAGTATTTTTGCCTTGTTACTTAATCTGCTGTTGCCCATTGTCTGAGCACAAACATCTAAAAACCACCCTGTTCTTTCCAAGGGTGTTGGAAGACAGACTTCTGAAGCACTGAGTGAGAAATTGGGACAAGACTCAAGATATCTTCCCCCTCCCTCTTTGGAGATGTTGAGCTAGAATGAAGATGCCTAATGGCTAATTCACTCAATCACATAAATGTCTCATCTACAAATAAAAGCGAAATACACGTTTCTTAGGTTTTTTTTTTTGCATATATTTACATTATAAATACTAATGTTTCCAAAGTACATATTCTTTTAACAATCTGAGAAAATTATCTAACATAGGACAGCAATTTAATGTAAAGACTCTATAGTAGTGATTAAGGAAAAATAGAACTGTTTTGGGGATAAGGAATCCTGGCTATGAATGGGCATGATGATCTGAACTTGCAAAGGGAATGTGAAGCAGCTTAATCCACATTGCACTGCTAATACAGTATGTTAAAGGGCTACTATGTGATATAGCAACCTGGATATGGTTTTATAAAAACTAAACTTGAGAGATATAAAAAGTACACATGCTTGCATAGTGCGTTAATTTTAAAGAAGCTCAATATTTCATTCTCATGTTCAATAACTTAAATGAACAGCACTTAAAACACATCACACAAAATTAAAGACTTGTGCATATATTTCAGATTTCAACATTAATGTCAAAAATACATAGTATGATTTTACACAGGATTTGTGCTACATCAGAACACTAGAGACAAACATCACTTGAGTATTAAGGAAAACATTAAATATTAAATAACTGAGAAATAAAATGTGTAAACACTAATCTAACTGGGGATTTTGCTATTGCAACACGTCCAATGAAGTGGTTTCGACAGTACAAAAAGGATTAGGACATAAGTTTTTCCAGTCTACATGGAAAATATGGATTTCATTTCAGGAATCCTTTCATAAAAACTGGTCCAGGATAACAGGAGAGGACCTACTCTCCTGATTGTTAATTTGGTACACTCCATTCTATGCTAATTTTTACTTGCAAACTTGGGTACTGAGTAAATACTTTATATCGTCACTCCTTATCAACATCTTGGTGAAAACTGAGGGTTTGTTGGCGATTCAGTGTAAGATTTGAGTTCATATGCAGCACCGCTATCAACCTCCATTGACTTTCTAGAGAACAGGAGCCGTACATCTCTATGGAGGTAGATCTTTCCAGATTTAGAACTCTGGAACCTAAACAAATAAACAAAAAGATAAAACATTTCAGAGAATGAGTATTTAAAACAAACTAGAATAATTAAAATTTGAAGCAGGAAGAACTAATCTTGCTACAGTATTAGGTCAACACTAACTCTAACACATGATATTTAAGACCTTTGTAAAGACCAAAGCATATGCTTTTATTTAAATGTTGCTCTCCTACCATTCCCCAAATACCTCATATTCCTTTTTCTTCTTACAATGCCTGAGATGCTTCTTCCTATAAAATGAGTGTCAAAAACAATCTTACTTTTCCTCCCAGACTCCACAGTACATGCACCTTTCCTTGTCTGCAGGTTCACGAGGCAGTTCACATTACTCAGTAATATTACATTTGGGCTCTGTAGCCCTAGCATTTTCTGCCTACATAGACTGACCCATTTCACACAAATGGGGTAGATGATGATAAAATGCTATAATAAACAGTGGCTAGGCTAAGTAAAACCCAGCCACCATCAAAGTCAAGAGAAAAGTTAGCAGTAACATGAAAATGGCTATCAAAACTATGTATGAAACTGTTTCTATCCACTGCTAATATCTGTAATACAGTACAGGGATTTGGAGTCTTCAGTCACATTAACTTACCTACCAAACAGATGAATGTATCCTGTAGTGCTAATTTCTCTGTTTTTCCCTCTTTGGGTTTGTGGATTTTACTCCTGAGCTAGCTGAAAGATCTGGTGGTTACAGTTCTATATGTTAAAGCAGACTGGCTCTGACTGGCTCACTCTTCCTTCCTCTCTGAAGTTTTCCACCTTCCCAATCTGAAGGAGAAGATTCTTTGGGAAGTATACCAATTCCACACAGAAGTTTCTTTAAAGTGTCCTGACCTTATGTGGGGATTATAAAAGCTAAGGTGGCTGATTTTTACTCTGGCCAGTATTGGTTACAAATAGCTATGGTTGTTAAACTTCAAGAAGAATGGTGTCAAATGCAAGTTTAACCAGAGAGGGTTGAATCTTCTAGGCTGGGAGGTATTCTTATAGTCTGCTATTTCATACCATGTTATTTATTTATTCATTCATTCATTTGTTCATTCATTTATTTTTGAGACAGGGTCATGCTCCCTTGCCCAGGCTGGAGTGCAGTAGCGCGATCTTGGCTCCCTACAACTTCTGCCTCCCAGGTTCAAGCAATTCTCCTGCCTTGACCTCCCGAGGAGCTGGGATTACAAGTGCTTACCATCATGCTCAGCTAATTTTTGTATTTTTAGTGGAGACGGGTTTCACCAAGTTGGTCAGGCTTGTCCTGAACTCCTGACTTCAGGTGATCCGTCCACCTCAGCCTGCCTAAGTGCTGGAATTATTGGTGTGAGCCACTGTGCCTGGATATACCATGTCTTTTAAAAAAAGTTTTCCAATTCTGTTTTTCATAGATTTTTCATTCCCACAATCTGTGTAACATTTCCCATAAGGCTTACATCAGGTTTGGTTTAAATAAATTGTGCTGGCTGAACATGTCTTTTGAATACAGAACAACAGGCAGAAGACCAAGATGAAAGAAGTAATTAAATAGTGCTTTGGGGGAGAATAATTAACAGACTTTCAGGCATGGAATTTGAGCATACAGCTCACTGCTTATTCACTCCAGATCACCACTGCAAGGCATATATAAATAAAGATAGCAAGTGGTCACCATCAGCAATAAGAGATTAAAGAAGTCTTCTGCCTGAACCCAAGATGAAAGGTGATTCCTCCTGATGAATAACACTCCGTATTATAAGGAGTTAGACTAAGACAAATGTCACTGACGTGACTGAGGACTCTCTATGGAAGGGACCAGAAAATTATCAGAAACAGAGTTATAGGCAAAAGTCTACTGAGCCCTCTTTTAACCAATCACTTGCTCATTGATCCTGAGAGCTTAAACTAGGAGTTCAGGACTGAAAACATTGCCCTAGTATACTGACAACTTTGACCTCAAGAGCAAACAAGTGGCTTCTCACAACCTTAAACTATGAGTTGGGTAGTAAGAGTTAGCCAGAAAGATACTTATAATAGAAGGACTAGAGTATAAGCTCTATGAGAGCAGAGATTTTGTCACTGCTGTTTTGCTAGTGTCTAGAAGCATGCCTGGCCCACAAACATTAGTTGAAGAAATGAATAAAGTTTAAGAATTTCTCTTTCCAACACAGTAGCCATTAGCCAAATGTGGCTATGGAGCATTTGAAATGTAGCTAGTTCAAATAAGTATAAAGTACATACTTTATTTCAAGGAGTCAGTGATATAAAATATCTCATTGGTAATATTTATATCAATTACATATTCAAATGATAAAATTTGGATAGGCTGGGCTAAATGAAAATAAATAAAATATATTAATTTACCTACTTGCTACTTTTTAAATGTGGTATTGAAAAATACAGAATGATCTATATGGTTCATATTATTGTTTTTTGAGATGGAATCTCACTCTTGTTGCCCAGGCTGGAGTGCAACGGCACGATCTTGGCTCACTGCAACCTCCACCCCCCAGGTTCAAGCGATTCTCCTGCCTTAGCCTCCTGAGTGGCTAGGATTACAGGTGCCCACCACCATGCCCAGCTAATTTGTGTATTTTTTTTTTTTTTTTGAGACGGAGTCTCACTCATGTTACCCAGGCTGGAGTGCAATGGCGCGATCTCGGCTCACCGCAACCTCTGCCTCCTGGGTTCAGGCAATTCTCCTGCCTCAGCCTCCTGAGTAGCTGGGATTACAGGCACACACCACCATGCCCAGCTAATTTTTTGTATTTTTGGTAGAGACGGGGTTTCACCATATTGACCAGGATGGTCTCGATCTCTTGACCTCGTGATCCACCCGCCTCGGCCTCCTAAAGTGCTGGGATTACAGGCTTGAGCCACCGCGCCCGGCCTAATTTGTGTATTTTTAGTAGAGGCAGGGTTCACCATGTTGGCCAGGCTGGTCTAAAACTCCTGACCTCAGGTGATCCGCCCACCTCGGCCTCCCAAAGTGCTGGGATCAGAGAAGTGAGCCACGGCACTCGGTCCTCATATTACATTTTAAAACAGCATTTGTTTTGGCATAAAATATTTTACATTAAACAGCTATAAATGAAAACCTTCCTAATTCAACAAGTAATAATAACGACAGGAAGGTATGCCATGTACTTCCTGCATCTTGGCACATCATCAAGAGTTCCCAAGCTAAGCAAAGTCCCAAGGGACACTGGTCTAGTTAAAGTCACAGTTAACAACAAAAACAAAAAACAACTAAAAATTTTAGAGTTGTTCTAAAGTAACATTTCCATATTAATTTGAAGCATTACCTCAGATGTATGAGGTAGCGTAATAACCGTTCTTCTGTGTGTCGGATGTTCTCCTTATTAACACTTCTCTTCATTTCTTGTTTAACAGGTACAGAAAAAGTTCTTTGTCGTAGGAATGTCTGATGATTGGCTGGCATATCTCGTAAATCATATATCACAACAAACATCTTCACCACAGTCTTATTAGGATTAAATAAGGTCTGAAGAAACAATGTAGAAATTATTCTTTAAAAATAATGATTCTTTGATGTGACTCAGAATGATTGTGCCAATAATCAAATAAGATTTTAAACAACAAGGTAATACCACTGAATATAATTCAGTTTCAGGGACTATAATTAACATAATTTCAAAAGTTTATTAAAATAATATTCATATTTTTTAAAGGTTCAATTTGAATTTTTGTTTACAATAAATAAAGCCCTGTAACAAATCAAAATCTTTAGTCACAAATTCCATATATATAAATATTACTCCTTGTTCAGAGGAGTAACTTTAAGGTATAATTCCACTAGCTTAAGCAAAATACATCTTTATTGGGTTAAAATATTCCAGTTCAATTATTTTAAACACATTAGCTTTGCTAAAGAGTAGCAACTTCAAACTTCTCGAAATAGAGTTTTAATTTTTTCTCACATTTTAATAGCCAACAAATAGAATATTTCAAATAAAAATACAAGCTCAGTAAATTAGCATGTTTGATGTCTTAGGTACACATGATTATTATACAATTTAAAATAGGTGCTCAAAGAAGAGACTTTTTCCTTTCTGGACATTTCCCCAAGTTTACAAAACAAAGCTCAGTATTAACTAGATCTAAAGTGAGCTAATACTTCATTTACTCATACACAGAATCATTTCAAAATTTGCAGCAACACTAGGCTTTTTAAAAAAAATCCTCAGTATCATTATAGATCAAAATATGTATCCATGGTGAAGACTGAATTAAGTTCAATTGTTGCTTGGTTATGAATAATTGAAGGACTATTATTTTTAAAGTATTAATTTTTAAACAAAACCCCAAGGTGCTGATCTGACTTTAACCAAATTACCAACACATCAATAGGTAACTTGGTGCCCATGCTTTCAGAAGCTCATCCGTGGCACTGGACATCATTCACTGAATCAAAATGAGAAATATATCAATATCATAATCCAATTTTTGAAATCTAGTGAGTCTTAAGATTAAGGCGAATACATTCAACAACCACAACTCATAAGCCAGGAGTTCATTTTTATTCACAGTTAAACTGTATATGGAATAGAAGACATACCCAAATTTCATACTTATAAGTAAGTTGGCAGTCTCCAAACAAGAGGTGAATGGGTTACCTCTGGGTTTATGCCTCATTATTATGTCAACTGACAGCTAGCTTTCCACTGACCCACACTTTCTCATGAGCTATACAGCCGAAGGCAAGAGATCACTGTCACTCCTTTAGTTCTAGAAATCAGTTTGATATAAAATACTTGTGGTATTCTTGTGGTAATTCTTCCTTAGCAAAAATTATATAAATATGAATTACTATATATATGTATATATCAACACACATATACACATATATTGCATAGTTTTGTTTCATTCCCATGTGATATGAAACAAATATACAGACTCTTTGCAGTATTGGAACAAGGATGATGAGTAAAAGTGATCTGACAAAGTACTGAACACACTGAGGTCAAAGGTCATAAAAAGGCTTGTTGGATTAGACCAAATCTTGAGTATGAGGAGCAAGCCTAGGCTAGATTCTCAGCCTGCAAACTCTGTAACAGATTTGAGGGCTTGCAGAATTATGCTGGGTGAGACCTAGAGTGAATTCAATTTCAAGCTGGCCTTCATATCAAATTATTCTTCTGAGAGCCCTGGCCCAGGGATGATAAAGGACTGTTCTGGGAGAGAAGGACTCTCTTGAGCCAAAAGGACATCAATGCCTAGACCAAAAGGAATGATGCCTTCTCTGCCCTGGTATCTGTCAGACTACATTTCTCCTTTGTGTGGTCATCTCATTAAATAATTTTAGAAATGATTACAGTAGAGATAAAATAATTTTGTTTCCAAGTTTTCCTGCCAAAGCAATACTAATATTTGGGGTCTCCTTTTAAATAGGTTCATCTCAATCTGGTTTATTAAAAAGAAGGCACCAGTAATATTAGGTTCTAAATACACTGAAAAGAGCCCTATTGAAGTTATGCAAGCTGTCATATGCTATTTTTCTTAAGTATTCACCTTGATTAGCTTATTAATGCTTTCCTTCTATGGAGGTCCCCAAATGGTCATTCCTGGGGCAGAGCAGGGAAACTCCAAACAAAGCTGCAGCCCCACTGTTACTTACCAAAGTTGTTGCAGCAGCAGTAGCAGGAGAAAGGGCTAAGTTCTATATGTATGTGAGAGAATGATTATTGCAATTGTAGACTATAAAACACATACCACTTGTATTGTTCCTGAAGGAGGTACTCGATAACCCCTTTTACCAAGGGACTCTAAAGTTATCACACCCTTGAAATAAAAGAAGACAAATTGAGTACAAACTGATACATATGTACATAAAAGACTAAAATAAGAATAACTCATGTAATTTACTAAAATTTCAGAATTTTATTTCTATGGAAAAACATTAGAATTGAATTAAGAGAAACATATTCTATGTTTCTACCCTTAAAGAAACACTTTACTGTTCTTCCTGGTGATGTTGCTATAAAGAATATATAACATAAATAGCCACAACAATTGAAATTATTATTAAGATACAGGAATAAAAGTCAGAAGTTCCTAACTACAAAGGAAATAAAGCAAGGTAATAGGACACTTTCCATGTATCTTGAGGGAGAAGAGAAATGAAGAAGCAAATATTTTACGGGTCTTTGGGCCTGTAAAAACTCACAGGTGTAGGAAAATAAGTCTTGGCCAAAAATAAAGTCAATTCTTCAGTCTGGGAGTTAAATTACATACCTGGATTTCTGAATAAAGACAGAAAAAAAATAGAAAAGGAATTTGGAAGTCTGTAGTTCCTGCCTGGTACTACTTTATGGGATAAGAGATGTTTTAAGACAAAAAGTGAAAAATGAAGGTTAAATCAGCAACTTTCAGGCTGTGAAACGTTCTGTAGTAAAGCTATAAAATCTCACTTTTATAAAGTTAAATATTTCTTCAGAAACAACCTTATATCATGTATCTTAATCCAGATATTAAGATATTTTGCTTTTGTTTGGTCATTTACTTATTAAGGAATCTCAGAATCAATATTGATTCTGAATCAGAACACAATGGATTGAGGGCTGATTTGAGTCAAGGTTAAAGCTAAATTAAGGTCATTTCATTAAAGATGTCTAAAGGAGGATATTAGGAGTCCTCCAGTTAGTCTGCTGCTCAAGGAATGATCCTTAGATGAGCATCATCAGCACCACTTATGAACTCCTTAGAAATGAGAAATGTCTTGCTTCTTCCCAGACCTACCAAGTCAAATATACATTTTAAAAAGATTCTCCACATGATATCAATTTACATTAAAGTTCGGCAATCACTTCTCTAGTACATGAAGTAGTTTTTCTCATTATGCTCTCATTACTGCAAAAATCCAGACAATAGGGAAAAAGCGTCTAAGTTAAAACAAGGTAAGTTCAAACTGAATGTGCAACAGTTTCTCAATAACCAAGATGACCAGATAGCTAAAGGTAGTAATTGTTGAGATGGAGTCTCATTCTGTCGTCCAAGCTGGAGTGCAGCGGTGCAATCTCGGCTCACTGCAACCTCTGGCTTCCAGGTTTAAGCAATTATTCTGTCTCAGCCCCCCCCAAGTAGCTGGGACTACAGGCGTGCACAACCACGCCCAGCTAATGTTTGTATTTTTGGTAGAGATGGAGTTTCGCCATGTTGGCCAGGCTGGTCTCAAACTACTGACCTCAGGTCATCTACCTGCCTTGGCCTCCCAAACTGCTGGGATTACAGGTGTGAGCCACCGTGCCCAGTCTGTGGTACTTAATTCTTAAACAGCTTTAAAAAATGAATGCTGATTCATTTATTTTAACTGGGCTAATACTTATCTTTCAAGTAGTTACAGTAGTTAAGGAGAACAGTATGTTTTACATTTCAAGATTCCATTATTATACATTATACATGCCAAGCTTGTGTAAAACCAAATATAAAACAGGACTGTTCTCTCAGGTGACATCTCTCTGTTGGGTTTGGAAGTTGGACCACGGTTAGGAAATAAAAAGGAGTGGATAAAGGCAAAAGGGAAAGCCACATTCTGACATATGAATTCCTCAACTTCAAGCGAACAACACTTGACAGTGGCTTATTAAATTAACACATTAAGGTTGGGAAATGTTCATGGAAATAGGCACTGAAAAGACATATGTGGTTCTCATGAGAAATCAGATTTGTCACATGGTTATTTAAAACATGAAAAAAGCACATCAACAAACTGCAATCTTAACCAAAACAACAACAAAACTTTAACGATTTATCTCTTACAACCTGCTCTACATGCCTAATGGAGTACTCTGCATACCACGCTTCATGAGCAGAGTGTGGCTATTTAGCCTACATGAAAAAGGTATGGTATATTATACCTGTCTTCCTCCTAGTTTCAGAAAGAAAAAGTAAAATATACCTAAATAATAGCTCTCTTTAAAATCACGTAACTACATGTAATAAATCACGTTCTTCCTTGCCAGCCATCTGCCTCCCCACCAAACACATACAGTAAAGCTGGTAAGACAACTACTAAGTTTATACTTGTTTCCTTTAATACATTCAATTACAATAGTTTTTAGAACACAATAACAGTAAGTAAACCAATTTATTTAAAAAAGTAGCTTTTTGAAAATAAAAATTTAAGGCAACAATTTAAAACAATTTCTAAGCAATGTTAGGACTAGGAGCATTGGCAAGTTAGGAATTTTAGAAAGGGACGGGGAAATTATTTGGAATTTTATTATTCATCATTATTGTAATAATTTAATCATTTTAATTGATCAGCATATTAATATTTATACCTACAAAAAGTTACCATATTTAACACAAAAAACACATTTTCTTCTGGCATTTGTATTTTTTTTTTTTTTTGAGATGAAGCCTTGCTCTGTCGTACAGACTAGAGTGCAGCAGCACGATCTCAGCTCAGTGTAGCCTCTGCCTCCTGGGTTCAAGCAATTCTCATGCCTCAGCCTCCTGAGTAGCTGGGATTACAGGCACCCACCACCACGCCCAGCTAATTTTTCTACTTTTAGTAGAGATGAGGTTTCACCATGTTGGCCAGGTTGGTCTCAAACTCCTGACCTCAAGTGATCCGCCCACCTCGGCCTCCCAAAGTGCTGGGATTACAGGCATGAGCCACTGCGCCCGGCCTTTCTTCTGGGATTTTAAAATGGAATAGTAGGGTTAAAATAAATATGGTCAAAATCTTATATAAAAACTCCTCAAATTATTATGTAACAAACAATATGCAAAAAGAAGTGAAAAACTGAAATATGTCTTGATCTGGTTAATTACAAATGAAAGGAAATCGTACATGGCTCTGATAATATTATAATGCAAGTCATACTATAAATTTGCTACTGGCACAACTGCCTTAGACATTTCTGCCTGGTTTCACAGTGCAACAGTTTCTAAACAGTTAAGTGTTGTCATATAACACGTGGAGAACATTTTTACCACTGACTCCAACTGGAGAATGGCATTATATAGCTTTGAGTTAATCTTTAAGAAATTATTTAATGGGAAGTCCTATGTCACCTCTATACCATAAAGATAGGATTTTCTGTGCTATAATTTTCCCCTTGTGAGTCATTTGTATAATCTGTGATAAGAGGTCCCCAAATTACTATTACAGTAATGAGGTTATTATAAAAGTGACAAATGGGAGTTTTGTGTCTTCCCCCTGCTGGCCTGTGGTATGTATAATCTTATCAAAACATAATCAGTTGTTTGAAAACAGACTCAACTATAAAAATATAGAGACTATTCCCTGAGGAACAAAATTAATTCAAAGCAGGAAAGATCTGTGGTCTAAGATTGGGACTGGGTCAGTTGCAAAAAGAATGCATTCCTAAGTAAACTTTTTATAGAAAAATATAGACTATTTTGCAAAAAGAATGCATTCCTAAGTAAACTTTTTATAGAAAAATATAGACTATTTTTCTAAGTTTTCTATGAAAACAGTATTTTCGTAGGAAAAACATAAAAGGGATAGTTTGTTGAAGAATGTTATCAGAGAAATGAAAGTCAGAGATTCTCAAAAGTATAGATTAAACTCAGTAACCTAATTTATACCCTTGCCAGTATCTATTCAACAATATGCGATCATCTGTGTGTATGTCCCTAGTACTTTTTGGAGTGACGAAATCTTTTATCTCCCAATCCTTCATTTTTTAGGTATCAACTAAGGTGAAAGATTAATGTTGTTTTGCTTTTTTTTTTTTTTTTGAGACGGAGTTTCGCTCTTGTTAACCAGGCTAGAGTGCAATGGCGCGATCTCGGCTCACCGCAACCTCTGTCTCCCGGGTTCAGGCAATTCTCCTGCCTCAGCCTCCTGAGTAGCTGGGATTACAGGCACGCGCCACCATGCCCAGCTAATTTTTTGTATTTTTAGTAGAGACGGGGTTTCACCATGTTGACCAGGATGGTCTCGATCTCTTGACCTCGTGATCCACCCACCTCGGCCTCCCAAAGTGCTGGGATTACAGGCTTGAGCCACCGCGCCCGGTGCTTTTTTTGTTTTTTTTTTTTGAGACAGGGTCTCGCTCTGTCGCCAGGCTGGAGTGCAGTGGCACGATCTCAGCTCACTGCAACCTCCACCTCCCAGGTTCAAGCAATTCTCCTGCCTCAGCCTCCCGAGTAGCTGGGACTACAGGTGCACGTCACCACGCCCAGCTAATTTTTGTATTTTTAGTAGAGACGAGGTTTCACCATGTTGGCCAGGATGGTCTCAATCTCTTCACCTCGTGATCCGCCCACCTCGGCCTCCCAGACTGCTGGGATTACAGGTGTGAGCCACCGCGCCTGGCCTTGTTTTGCTTTTTAAAAGTATAGTTCAAATTACCGCTTGCTCATTAATTTCCATCAAAGGTATTTATATGAGCGAATTTTCGGCCAGTTTACCCCTTTCATCTTGTTTCCAAGCCAACCTAATGGCCAACAGGGACTCTGTTCACTAATGACAGATCACAGTATTTTATTTTATTTATTTATGTTGAAACGGAGTTTCACTCTTGTTGCCAAGGCTGGAGTGCAATGGCGTGATCTCATCTCACTGCAACCACCATCTCCCAGGTTCAAGCGATTCTCCTGCCTCAGCCTCCTGAGTAGCTGGGATTGCAGGTGTGTGCCATCATACCCGGGTAATTTTTTGTATTATTAGTAAAGATGGGGTTTCACCACGTTGGCCAGGATGGTTTTGAACTCCTGGCCTCAGGTGATCCACCCGCCTCAGCCTCCCAAAGTGCTGGGATTACAGGTGTGATTGAGCCACTGCACCCAGCCAGTTCACAGTTTAGACCTTATCTTTCCATTCTCTATTATTGTGTGCCAATAAAAGGTGTGAAACTGATGAGATTCTTGATGTCCTGGTAAGGCAAAACAGGCTGTTGCTATATTCTCATATTGCAAGCATTTGAGGATGATATGCATTTATTCTTGTATTAAAATTATCTCAGTGGTAGTTTCCATTTTATTAATTGTTCAAAATTAGCAGTTATTTTTTCAAAATAACTCTGGAAAAGCGGGTACATCTTTATGGTCAATGAACAGACAGCATATGTAATAACTGGGCAGGTTTGTGAAGTGGGGGGCCTCTGCTTTTGATAATAACCTATGCTGGACATCTTCATACTTATGACCCACAGATGTGAATGTTGTTTGGAAAAGAAAACTTTGAATAAATGAGCAGACACCACTATGCTTTTTCTATCAAAACGTGAAACACTGATCAAGGTCTTGACTAAAAGCTTTACTCTTAGAATGGAGTAAACCTTCCTTGAGCAAACTGGGCCAATAATGAGTAGGCCATATAGAGGTTCCTAACAAGTAGCTTCCTTTCATCTCTGTTGTTTCTCAATTATGTAGATGTATGTAGACACCCCTTTTTACAGCTTTTATTAATAACACAAGTCACTGTTGCGAATGTCCTTGAAAACCTAGAAGGTTGGGGAGAGGGGTGTTAGGAGAGGAAGCAGTTGGGCCAGCTGGTAAGTTAGAAAATTCAAGCAGCAAGGCTAGGCTGTAAAGTTCAGTGCCTGTAATCTACATTTCTCAAAAGTAACACCTAACATGAAAATCCAGATATGACTCCATATTTAAAACCATCTCTGTAAACTTTTTACAGAGCTGCATGGCTAGCTACTTATCCCTCTTTGTCTTTTGGAAGAGGGCTGATACTAATCATATTCCAGTACTCATTATCATTTTACAAATGAAGACTAATATTATCCACAAGCTATTGGAATAAAAAAATGGGAAAGGTGACATCTTAAGATTGATCTTAAGGCTCAACACTACAATCTATCTCAGAGGTGTCCAATCTTTTGGCTTCCCTGGGCCACGTTGGCAGAAGAAGGACTGTCTTAGGCCACACATAAAATATACTAACACTAGCAATATCTGATGAGGTAAAAATAAAAAAAAGAAAAAAAAATCACAAAAATATCTCGTAATGTTTTAAGAATGTTTAGGAGTTTGTGTTGGGTTACACTCAAAGCCCTTCTGGGCTGCATGTGGGCCACAGGCCGGACAAGCTTGCTCTAACTCCTCTTAGTTATCTCACTCTCCACTAAGACATTAGCATGAGTCTGAAGTAGCTAGTATCCTAAAGAACTCTAGGATTAGACCAGTTGTGGTGGCTCATGCCTCTAATCCCAACACTTGGAAGGTCAAAGTGGGAGCTCTGTTTGAGGACAGGAGTTCAAGACCAGCCTGGGCAACATAGAGAGGCCATGCCTCTACTAAAGATAAAAATTAGCTAGGCATGGTGGCGCCTATCTGTAGGTACAGCTACTTAGGAGCTCTGAGGCAGGAGGATGGCTTGAGGCCAGAAGTTTGAGGCTGCAGTGAGCTATGACTACACCACTGCACTCAGCCTAGGCAACAGAGATCCTGTCAAACAAACAAAGAACCCTAGGATTAGAAAAGAATAGGCTCAAAGACAAACCAAACCAAACAGGGGAAAAGGGAGTGAAATGACTGTACAGAAATCTTAGGTCACCAAACCCTTGTAGGACTGGAGGGTACAGTAAGCATTTGAGAATGTGTGTGAACTCAGCAAGATGGAATTACAGTGTCACTAATCAATTTTTATCACTTTTTCAAGACAAAGAGAAACAAGTAAATTTTTAGTACCATTCTTAAATGCAAAAGAGGTTATCTGTTGTGTGAACTAGCTTAGAAAGAAGTTGTGAGGTAATATTTTGGCATATTAGTTTGTATTCAGCTTTTGGTTTTCTCTTAGGAAATGATTTATGTTTTCAAGTATTACACCAAAACACTTAAATAAATTTGTCACTAAGTTGGTTGATTTGTCAGGAAAACACACAATAGAAAAAATACTTGCCATATAAGGAGAAGGAGCATTATCATCTGAAACACTGTAGAATGACACTTCAACTGGAAGAGTCAAATGCGTGGTGCAGAAAACACCACTTGCCCCTACCTCGGCAGTAAAGCCATCAACAATGCCGAGAGGATCTAAACGATAGTTCAAGACAGATTCCTGGAAGACAAAATAATTTTTAAAACTCAATTTAAAAAGCTAACACATTGATTTTTTTTTCTATTTAAAGAAATATACACTTAGTCAAAAGGCAGAGAAGTGATTAAAAGAAATATATTACTATGCTTTCTGGTACTACAACAGTGGTTGTTACTATTGTCATGTCCTTATTTCTGCTTTTCGTCTGACTTGACGTTAACTCCATCTCCCATCAGTCTTCTACCATCCCACATAAGTTTGGTCTTCCCTCACTATTCCAGCTTACACTCAACTCTCCTGCAACTTCAGCATCAGTTAGGCCTAATTGTTTACTATGTTGTTTTTATATTTGCAAATCTAAAAATATGTTCTATCAGAGCAGGTATTTATCCCTCACAGTGCCTATTCATGGTGCTAGGCACAGAGAAACACTTGAAAACCTAACAGGTTATACATGGAAGTTCCATCAAAAGATGAAGTCAAGAACTTATAATTTTAACTGAGAAATAATTACTTCTTTTAAAAAGGGAGTATGTGACACGTTTTATTTAGTTTAATTTAAAACATAATAAATGTGCATTTATAAAAAACTTAAAAGTACAGAAGCTCCTTATCCATCCCTCCCCCAAGGTCACTCACTGAGATAACTACTTTTAACAACTTAGTGGTTATCCTCCCAGTCATGACAAACATTTAAAACTTTTCACAAGTTTCATTTTATATACATTATATATTTTATATATATCAATACATATATGCATACCTCATAAAATGTGAGTAGCATTCCTTTGATTAAGTAATTCTTTGAAAAGAAATGCTACAAAGCTTCATGATTCTAAAAGTTTATGTAGTCTAAATGAGAAATAGTGACATATCGGTAATTCTGATCTCCTGATGAAAAAGATAAAGCCAAAAGATGTGGGTCACAATCAACCTTCTATAGCTCCTTCTTGCCCTGTAATTAATCCAATCCATATCCTACTGATTTCACCTCATGGTCTCATGGCCTCATCTCTATCCCTACCACCACCACTATCCTAGTGACCTAGGTGATCCTCATAAGCTCTCCTCTGAATAAACACTACATCTTCTAATCAGTCTTTCCATCTGTAGTGTATCCCCTGTACTATTGCCAGAGTTCTTTTTTTAAAAAAGCCTTAGAGTATCACCCACCACTTAAAAACTTTGTTTCCTGCTGTCTATAGGATGAGGTCAACATTCTTGCCACAGCCCTTGAGCTCCACCATGCCTCTCCTGTTTCATCTCTCCCAACATGTACAGAGTCCCATGCTCCAGCTCCAGTGGATCCTTTCCAACATCGCCATGCTCTTTTACATTTGCACACGTGCCTTTGCACATACAGTTCCTTTTGTCTAGAGTCTCTGATTCTGGCACAAATTTACTTGGCAAATTTCTTCTCATCTTTTGTGACCAAGCTCGAATGACATTTCCTCAGTAAAGCTTTTCCCATCTCTTTAGCAAAGATAGTAGATATACAAGTACTAGGAAACTTCTATTACACTGCTAATTACTTCAGTTTATAAATTATTTACTTGCCTGGGTAAATTATGTGCCCACCTTCTCCAATAGACTATAAATGTCTCTAAGGCAGGAACTTTATAATTTAAACTTTGTATTCCTAGCACATAGTAAGTACTCAACAAATGTTTCCTAAATTTGAGGTCTATTCTGAAGATGCAAAAAATTTTCATAGAAGGGGCACATACAAAAATGTTTCTGCATTACGGCAAATGACCAATATTACTTGCTGACTTTATCTAAGGTGATTTAGATTTAGCTTTTTGTAAATTTAATATACAAGCATATATGCTAGGCCCTACTCAGTGCCGTATGACAAGAAAAAATAAAAATAAAAAGACATACAAACAAAAAGCCAAAACTATCCCTATTTATAGATGACAAGACAGTCTATGTAGAAAAATTCCAAGGATTACTTTTAAAAATCTACTGAAATAAGTGAGTTGAGCAAGATCACTAGTGATTTTTTATGTATGTATATCTACACATGCACACACACACACACACACACACTTAAACACACACATTCATTCAAAAATACTAGTAATGAACAGTTGACAATTTTAAAGTTTAAATTACAATATCAATAGAAAACATGAAATAATTAGGTATACATCTAAAAAATATATCCAAAATCTGGGCCAGGAGTAGTGGCTCACACTTGTAATCCCAGCAGTTTGGGAGACTGAGGTGAGAGGATTGCTTGAGGCCAGGAGTTTACGAAAAGCCTATGCAAACATAGCAAGGCCCCATTTTTACAAATTTTTTAAAAAAATTAGCTGGGTGTCGTGGCACCGGTGTGGAGTCCTAGCTACTCGGGAGGCGAGGTGGGATGAATGCTTCAGCCTGGGAGATCGAGGCTGCAATAACGTATGATCATGCGGCTACACTCCACTGTGGGTGGCAGAGAAAGTCCCTACCCCTATTAAAAAAAAAAAAAAAAGGTCTGAGATACGCATACTAAAAACTATAAAATACTGATGAAAGAAATAAAAGAATATTAATAAACAGATTTCATGGGTTCAAAGACTTCATAATTTTAAGATGTCAATTTTCCTCAAATTGTTCTGTATTAATATAATCCAAACAAAATCTCAGTACGCTATTTTGTGGAAATAGACAAGTTGATTCAAAAATTAATATGAAAAAACAAATGAGCTAGTTTAAGCAATTATAAGAAAGAACAATAAAGTTAGGACTCACATTACCTGAATTTCAACAGTAGGAAATTGAATACCCATATGCATAAAAGGGAACCTGGACTGCACACCTCCTATTATGCAAAAATTAACTCAAAATAGATCACAGGTCTAAACATATGAGCTAAAACAAACTTTTAGAAGAAAACAGAAGAAAGTCTTTGTGATCTGGGGTTGGGCCAGCGGTTCTCAACCAGGTGATATATGCTAATATATGAAGACATTTTTGGTTGCTAGAACTAGGCAGGGGATTACTATTGGAATCAAGTGGATAGAGGCCAAAGATTCTTAATCCTACAATGCACAAAGAGCCCTCCAGAAGAATTATCTAACTCAAGTATCAACAGCACTAGTGTAAAGAAGCCTTGGGCTAGGCAATTTTTTTTAAGATTCAACATCAAAAGTAAGATTCATTAAAGAAAATGTTAATAAATTAGAAATCAAAAAATTTAAAATCTTTTACTCTTGTAAAGACACTGTCATAAAAATGTACAGTCAAACTTCACACCTGGAAAAAAATTTGGAAAACAAACGTGTTTATTTGGCAAGTAAGTGCAGGAAAAGAGGGTTAACATAAATAGTCATCAGGGAAATACAAATTAAAACCACAATAATTAACATGAAAATGACTGATCATTGCAAACAATATCAAGGATGTGGAAGAACTAGAATTCTCAATGATGATGCAAGTTAAAAATGGTATAATCACTTTGGAAAACAGCTTGACAGTTTCTTAACAGTTAAACATACATCTATCCTATTACCTATTCTGTTCTATTCTGGGTAGCTACCCAAGTGAAATGAAAATGTATGTCCACATAAAAATTCATACATAAATGTTTATAGCAGCTTTAGTTTTAATAACCCCAAACTGGTGATAACCCACAAGTCTAAAATAAGGTGAAAAGCCAGGCACGGTGGCTCACGCCTGTAATCCCAGCACTTTGGGAGGCTGAGGCGGGTGGATCACGAGGTCAAGAGATCGAGACCATCCTGGTCAACATGGTGAAACCCCATCTCTACTAAAAATACAAAAAATTAGCTGGGCATGGTGGCGCGTGCCTGTAATCCCAGCTACTCAGGAGGCTGAGGCAGGAGAATTGCCTGAACCCGGGAGGCGGAGGTTGTGGTGAGCCGAGATCGCGCCATTGCACTCCAGCCTGGGTAACAAGAGCGAAACTCCGTCTCAAAAAAAAAAAAAAAAATAAGGTGAATGAATAAACAAACTGTGGTATATCTATACAACAGCAATAAAAAGGAATGAACTCTTGATATACAGGACAATATGGGTTATCTTAAAAACAGTGACACTGGGTTAAATAAATCCCCAAGCCACCTCCCTAGGAGTAAATACTGTGTGACTACATTTATATAAAATTCTAGAAGATACAAGCTATTTTATAGTGACAGAAAGCACTAAGATTCCCTCATAGAGGAAAAATAACTCATTTCCAATGGTTGTATTATGCTGGACTGAAATGACAGAAGAAAATCACAGGACAGACGAACTGAACAGATGACGACAAGGTTTTGCAGTAGAGAACTCTAAATCAGGGTGTCCAATCATTTGGCTTCCCTGGGCCACACTGGAAGAAGAAGAACTGTCTTGAGCCATATGTAAAATATGAATTGTCTTGGCCACATGTAAAACATACTAACTTTGGCTGGGCGCAGTGACTCATGCCTATAATCCCAGCACTTTGGGAGGCCAAGGCAGGTGGATCACCTGAGGTCAGGAGTTGGAGACTAGCCTAACCAACATGGTGAAACCCATCTCTACTAAAAATACAAAACTAGCTGGGTGTGGTGGCATGAGCCTGTAATTCCAGCTACTCAGGAGGCTGAGGCAGGAGAATCACTTGAACCTGGGATGTGGAAGTTGCAGTGAGCCAAGGTTGTGTCATTGCACTCAAGCCTGGGTGACAGAATAAGACGCTGTCATAAAAAAGAAGAAACAAGAAGAAGAAGAAGAAGGAGGAGGAGGGGGAGGAGGGGGGGAGGAGGAGGAGAAAAAGGAGGAGGAAAAAGAAAAAAAAAAGAGAGAGAGATCCAAGATGGCTGATTACTAGCAGCTCAAGATTGTAGCTCCCAGTGAAAGCGCAGAGAATGAGAGGGTGCCACACTTTCAGACGAATTTTTGTTGCTCACAGACCAGGAGATTCCCAGCGGAGGAGCCCCATGGGTCGCCAGCGCAACTCTTGTGGCCGGGGCGGCGGTTCTCGGTGCAGAGTAAACGAGACTGGGACCCCTTTTGGTCGACGTTTGGAGCTCCGGGAAGGCAGAGTCGCCCATTCAGCTGATTGAAAAAGGGACTCAAGAGGGAAGCCAGACCGGAGATTCTTGGGCAGAAAAGCACCAAGAATCTTAACGCCGCTGTTTTAGCCAGCGCAGTGGGTTGCTCAGATTTTAGTTCTGGGAATCAACAAGTTGGATGTCCACTCAGAGACCTAATTTGAAAGTCAGTAATTACAAAGATGACAGGTGGATAAATTTACAATGATGGGAAGAAACCAGCGTAAAAAGGCTGAGAATACTCAAAATCAGAATGCTTCTCCCTCTACAGGGGATCACAGTTCCTTATCAACACGGGAACAAGGCCTGATGGAGAATGAGTACGTTCCAATAATAGAATTGGGCTTCAGAAAGTGGATAATAAGAAACATCTGTGAGTTAAAAGAACATGTTCTAGCCCAATGTAAAGAAACTAAGAACCTCGAAAAAAGTTCGATGAAATCATAACGAGAATAGACAATTTAGAGAGGAATATAAGTGAATTAATGGAACTGAAGAATACAATACGAGAACTCCGCAAAGTATGCACAAGTTTTAACACTCGAATTGATCAAGCAGAAGAAAGGATATCAGAGGTCGAAGACCAACTTAATAAAATGAAACAAGAAGACAAGATTAGAGAAGAAAAAGTAAAAAGGAATGAGCAAAGTCTCCAAGAAATACGGGACTATATGAAAAGACCTAATTTACGTTTGATAGGTGTACTTGAATGTCATGAAGAGAACGAATCCAAGCTGGAAAATATTTTTCAGGATATTATTCAGGAAAACTTTCCTAACCTAGTAAGGCAGGACAATACTCAACTCCAGGTAATATAGAGAACACCTCAAGAAGAGCAATCCCAAGACACATAATCGTTAGATTCACCAGGGTTGAAATAAAGGAGAAATTCTAAGGCCAGCTAGAGAGAAAGACTAGGTTACCCATAAAGGGAAGCCTATCAGACTCACAGCAGATCTCTCAGCAGAAACCCTACAAACTAGAAGAGAGGGGGGGTCAATATTCAATATCCTCGAAGAAAAGAATTTTCAGCCCAGAATCTCATATCCAGCCAAACTAAGCTTCATAAATGAAGAAAAAATAAAATTTTTTGTGAACAAGCAAGCACTCAGAGATTTCATCACCACCAGGCCTGCTTTACAAGAGCTTTTGAAAGCAGCACTACACACAGAAAGGAACAACCAGTATCAGTCATCCCAAAAACTTACCAAAAGGTAAAGAGTATCTTCATAATGAAGAATCTATATCAACTAATGTGCAAAATAGCCAGCTAGCATTAAGTGACAGTATTAAACTCACAAATATCAATATTAATCCTAAATTTAAATGGATTAAACGCCCCAATCAAAGACACAGACACGTAAATTGAATAAAAAGCCAAAACCCATTGGCATGATGTATCCAGATCCATCTCATAAGCAAGGACACACAAAGACTCAAAACAAAAGGTTGGAGGAAGACTTACCAATCAAATGGAGAGAAAAAACCAAAAACAGAAACAAAAAAAAAACAGGAGTTGTAACTTTCGTCTTTGACAAAATAGACTTTAATAGTAACAAAGACTTAAAGAAACAAAGAAGGACATTAATTACATAATGGTAAAAGGATCAATGTAACAACAGGAGTCAATGATCATAAATATATATGCATCCAATATAGGAGCACCCATATACATAAGACAAGTTCTTAATGACTTATAAAGAGACTTGGACTCCCGCACAATAATAGTGGGAGACTTTGACACCACATTGTTAATATTTGACAGATCAAAGAGATAGAAAATTAGCAGGGACATTTATGATTTGAACTCAGACCAGGAACAAGTAAACTCGGTGAATATTTATAGAACTCTTCACCCCAGGACCACAGAACATACATTTTTTTCAGTATCACATTACACCTATTTTGAAAGTGAACACATAAATGGAAGTAAATCACTCTTCAGCATTTGCATAGCATTTCACATATTTAAATGAAATATTGGTTGGCTGTTTGTTATTTTCTTCCCTTATTCCTTCCTGTCTCCGCTGTTAAGTACAATTATTGGCATAAAGGAGGTTTTTAATACCTATTTTTAGATTGCATTCCAGCCTGGGCACTAGAGTATGACTCCTGTTCTCTCTCCCCCTTTCTCTTTCTCTTTCTTTCTTTGTGGCCCTCCCCTGCCCCACCCCTCACGCCTCCCTACCCCTTCTCTCCTCTCATATTAAAAAAAAAAAGAAAAAAAATACATAGACAGATATTAACACTAGCTGATGAGCTTAAAAAAATCGCAAAAAAAAATATATCTAACAACATTTTAAGAAAGTTTACAAATTTGTGTTGGGCTGCATTCAAAGCCGTCCTAGGTCACAGCTGGACAAGCTTGCTCTAAATGGTAGCAAGAAAAGGTGACTATTAGCTATTAGACTATTTGGGTATTATTCTGTGCCCATGTGTTTCCAGACTTTAATTAATGCCCCATAAATAATGTCTAAAGATCATGATTTCCCCCAACATTACAGGGATAAGACTTTGTCCTGTTTCATTAAACAAATCTAATGTGTCTTTTTAGTGATTCAAGTCTAACCCCATCTTTTATTGCCACAGAATATCAAATTCACTAAGCAGAGGAAATACCTTCTGTAATATACTTAAAACATTAAATTCATTACAAATAAGACCTATGGGTTGGACAGTCTCAGAACATCTCTATTTCTTAAGTCACTTGAAAAATGTATGTATATCTGCACAAACAGAATCCTTTGAAAACTGTGTACTGATCTTTATCTTCTGTGATATGGTTTGGATATGGATATGTTTGTCCCCTCCAAATCTCATGTTGTAATGTAATCCCCAACATTGAAGGTGGGACCTGGTAGAAGGTGTTTGGGTCATAGAGGTGGATCCTTCATGAATGGCTTGTTATGTCCTTCCAATAGTACGTTCTTAATGAGATCTGGTTGTTTAAAAGCATATGGCACCTCCCCCCTAACTCTCTTGCTCCTGCTTTCACCATAGGATGTTCCTGCTCCTCCTGTGCCTACCACCATAAGTAAAAGCTCCTGAAGGCCTCATCCGAAGTGGATGCCCGCACTATGCTTCATGTAAAGCCTGCAGAACTGTGAGCCAGCTAAACCTCTTTTCTGTATAAATTACCCAGTCTCTGTTATTTGCTTACAGCAATGCAAAAACAGCCTTAATACATTCCTTTTTCTAAAGTTTTCACAAATCAGACTGCTTTCTTTTTCACTTATAAATTTTTTTGTAGTATATACTTCAAAAGGAGCCAAAAAAAAAAAAAAATGTCTTGTAGTACAAAGGTTACAGAGCACCTGACCCTCACAATGGCCTATGCAATTTTAATTTGATGACAAAGAGGAATAGAGAGCTTAACATCTCTGAACTGATTTCTTCAAAGTGACATGAAAAGACTTACCATGAAACATCTTTTCCACTAAAACTTTGAAAGATAGCTTCACTAGTGAAATAGTTACAAAGCATATGGTTAATATATTAAAAAACAACTCCTGTAAAACTACTTATCTTAAAAATATAAAATTTTAATTATTTTCCCCCAAAAAACTCACCAGTTAAAGTCACTTTAAAAATGTTGTTTACAGGTTCATAATTAAGGTTAAACTCATTTCTAATTACAGATAACTGAAACCCATGGTTTCTACTTGACCCCAAGTAGAAATATTGGGAATAAACATATCAGAAATCTTATTTAAATTAAAAAAAAAATCTGGTTGCTTTAGAATAGCTGTAGATTTACAAAGAAGTTGCAAATAAAGTGCACAGAACCGTTTGGTTTTGCAAATCAACTTCCCTGATTATGAAGGGGCTGCTGATAGTCCACCATTATATTCCCTGGATCCTAGACCCAATTTTACCAAGTAAGAAGACGACAAATATATTCTCCTGGCTAAAGTAACAGATTCCTCAATCCAACCTAATTTCACCAGTCTTCTATTTTCCATCTGCTACCCAATTCTAAGATGTCACTGCCAACAACTCTGACTTCCCTTCTTGTGAAAATAAAATAAAAAGGTAATTTCAACACTTGAAAAAAAGACAATTCCTTTCTTTCCCTTTCACGATCAAAGTTAAAGACATAAAATGACACCCTGGAACCTAGGTGTCAAATAAGAAATTTCCATTTAAAAAACAGTTTCAAAGCACATTACCTCAAAATTTCCTAGGAGACAAAGACTTGTTATAGGTGGAGCACTAGAACTCAAAAATGGTTTTTCATGAATATCTGGATCATCTTCAATGTTTAAACATGGTCGAGGACTATTAAAAAAAAAAACAAATCAGCAAAATAACACATTAGCCACAATACTTTTTTTTTTTTTTTGGTGGGGGGTCAGGGTCTTATTCTGTCACCCAGGCTGGAGTGCAGTGGTGCCATCATAGCTCGTTACAGCCTCAAACTCCTAGCTTCAGGCAATCTACCTGCCTCAGCCTCCCAAAGTGCTGGGATTACAGGTGTAAGCCACCAAGCGCAGCCACAATATTATTTTCTTTGGTACAAAATTAGGAAAATCTGAACAATTCTACTCAAACTACCATAATAAAACTAATGTTACCAAATTTGAAAATATAAAATTTCAAGTTTAAAATTCCCAATCAGATTTTATTATCCTTGTTACAATATTTTATAAACACACATACACACATCCTAAAAGGTTTCAGGGTGGAATTTAGAACATATGAGATAGTGGCATCTACTGGAAATAAATAATAATGCAGACTTCTATATCAATCTTATTTTCAGTTAAGAATGAGAATACAAGGGCAAAATTGTGTGACTAAAGAATATAATCAGAGTATTATTTGCCAACATGGAAAAAAACGGCCAAGGTTGTTTTTTCCCCCCCCGAAAGAGTAACAGGTAGTAGAGGTTAATGACTAGAAATATATAAAACCACTTAAATGTTAAAACCAACGTAAGAGTTTATGATGACCACTATATAGCTGCTACTCATTGACTTAATTTCTTCCACCCTTAATAACTGTGTGTACATGGTATCATACTGTAAATAAGATTCCTGTTTTTTAGAATCAACATTATTTATTATTAAAGACCAGAATTTTGTGAAATTGTTTGATACACACAAATGAATTTTGGGATAAATACCTTCTAGATGAGAAGTTTTTCAGATGCAGTAATGAAGAATCCAGATCAAAGCAACCAGATTGTGTTTTTCTTTGAGGAACCTAAGGTCAAAACGATCATTTGCGATATTAAAAAAAATTAATTTTTTCTTGAATTGATAACATACTTTTCAAATGAAAGTTAGGCATATCTTTGAAATACTACAACGTCTCCTATAATAGCTTATTTAAAATCATGCTGTTCATTACATATTGTTCTTATTTCTTCTTTTATTAAGTAGTGTTGAAAAAACAGATGATTAATAAAAGCACTTTTACTAGGTTTTGATTGTTATAAGAAGGAGAACCAGTTTTTTCCAAAACCAAATCCTGCATAGAATTCCAATATATAATATAAATAGAATTTGGCTTTTTTGTATACTTCTCTATTATTTTTTTTGGTGGGGGGATACTTCCAACTTTAAAATAAAGAGGAAAAAAACCCAACAAAATAGAGACAGAAGCCTGAGGTCTCGCCAGCACAGCCCATCTTTTGCCCATTCCATCGACTGCAACATTTCCAAGAACTCTAATGCTTTACAGAGAATAGATTTGAAAAGTACTACTCTCCTAGGTTTTCAACGATCATTGTATACCAGATTACTTTTAGGGCAAAACACCACCTAGCTCAAAATATCCTACAATGAAAGACCTACATGTTAATAAAGGTAAAATAATATACAACATACAAGTTAGATAGTTTTGTTTCTACAATATTAAAGATGTGTATCTGACTCACTGGTCTAATTGGTGACTGAAGAAATAGACGATACTGAAAGTCTAAACCACGTCAACATTTTGGAGAATTGTACCAGTGCACTGTTTTATTTGCCGTAGTCAGAATTTACTGTGAAATTTTCAATCTAAACCCTCATGTCTTCAATCCTGGAAAGTTTTCTACCTTTACTTCTAATATTGCATTTTCCTAATCTATTTAGTCCTTCTTTTAAAATTTCTACTAGACTTAGATTGAACATCTTATTTTCTTTTCTCTACAGCTTTTTCGTATTTTACTATTTCTCTTCCTTTTTGTGCTTCATTCTAGGTGCTCCCTAAATATTTGTCTACTCACTCACAAAATCTCTACTGAGCTGATCCTAGTCTGCTGTTTAATTCATCTGTATGTGTATGCATCTCTGTGTATGGACTTCATATATTTTTCATATCTAGACTTTCTATTTAGTTCAAATCTATGATGTTTCATCTAAATTCCGTATCTTTGCCTTCATTTATCTCCCAGAAACACTTTAAACAGTTATTTTTAACTCTCAATTTGCTCTGACAACAGAGTTCCTATATGTGCAACATCCCATTTCTTGCTCCTGCCGATTCTTTTAAGGTGCTTTGTAATTTTTTTTCCTCTAAGATCATCTTCAGTAAGAGGTATTTTCTAAAAAAATAAATCCTTGCTGCTCTGTGTTACAGATGTGGGATAGTTTCATGCTTCCCCTCTAGTGCTAAATGGATTTCATGGGTTCCAATTTAGTTTTCATGGCTTTTTCTTAGCTAGACATCTCTGAATTTCATAGGTAGCATAAATTCAGAACCCCTACTATGTATGGCTTAGATTTAGGCACACTTTCTTTCAGGTGCTTCCTTTTCTCCCACATACTCCACCTGATACACTCGTGAGTAAACAGATGAATATTTTTTCTTCTCCCTCATTTATAGAAAACCAGTCTTCCCTGTTTCTGGCTTTATGAAGAATCTGGTCTCAGCTGAGATTGTTACAGACTTGTAGCCTGGACTCCTGTCTCAGCAGGGGCATTGAACCCTAGTAATATATTAGGTTCAAATATCCTAGGGGACAGGGTTACTCCTTGGGAATTTTTCTTTCTTGCTCTTACATTATGCATTTGGAAGTTATTATACTTCTTCCAGAATCTCTGTGTGGGGGAAGGGGCAAGTGTTTTTATTTTAAAATGGACAAAAAAAAATCTGAACAGTCATTTCTCAAAAGATAACATATAAATGGCCAATAGGTATATGAAAAAATGCTCAACACCACTAATCAGAGAAATGCAAATTAAAACCATAATGAGATGTTGTCTCACTCCAGTTAAAATCACTTCTATCCAAAACATAGGCAATAATGGATGCTGGCAAGGAGGGAACAAAAGGGAAACCCTCATACACTGTTAGTGGGAATATAAATTAGTACAGCCACTGTGGAGAAGAGCATGGAGGTTCCTCAAAAAACTAACAATAGAACTACCATATGATCCAGCAATCCCACTGCTGGGCACATATCTTAAGGGAAAAAAAGGGAAATTAGTATACTAAAGAGATAGCTGTACTCCAATGTTTACTGCAGCACCACTTGCAACAGCCAAGATATGGAAGCAACCTAAGTGTCCATCAATAGATGGATGAAGAATGAAAATGTAGTATAGATACAACGGAATATTATCCAGCCATAAAAAGGAATGAATTCCTGTCTTTTGCAACAATCTGAAAGAAATGGAAAGACATTATGCTAAGTGAAATAAGCCTGGCAAGAAAGACAAATATTCCATGTTCTCACTCAAATGGGGGAGCTTAAAAAAATAATTGAACTAATGAAGATAAAGGGTGTAACAATGGTTGCCAGAGGCTTGAAGAGTTCTGAGTAGGGAAGGATAAAGTGGGAATGGTTAATGGGTTCAAAAACACTGTTGAATACAATGAATAAGATCTAGTATTTGGTAGCATAACAGGATGACCATAGTAAAAAATAATTTATTGTATATTTAAAAATAAGAGTGAAATTGGAAGGTTCCTAACACAAAGAAATGATAAAGCCTTGAGGTGATGGGTAACCCATTTACCCTGATTTGATCACTACACATCACACGTACCCCCATAAATATATACAACTATTATGTACCCGTAAGAATTAAAAAAAAAACCATTTGGAATTTTAAAAAGTTGTTTGGACTTCAACTTTTCTAAAATGGAACCCTGAAGTCCAAGTTATATATTTAAATTCTACATCTATTGTTCGGTAATTATTTTTTTGAACATATGCCAGATATTGTATTCTTTTAGTTACTAAAAAACACATACAACTAAAAATATGTTTGTAGCAAATTACATAGGCTTTTAGTTCTGCTACAAAATTTACGGCTTACTCCATGTTTAACTGAAATGGCAGCCATACCAACTAACTACTGAGTGCTTACATGCAAGAGAAATGCTACTAATCCTCACAACACTAAGGTAGACATTATCATCCTGATCTGCAGATGAGGAAACTGAGACTCCAAGAGATTGTGTTGCACAACTAGGGTGAAGTCAGTGTGACTCCAAAGTGATGCTTTTAACTACTGTACTCAGATCTCTAAGTCTACATGTAATTGAGGAGTGCAGAGATTTGTATGTCTCAAAATAAGATGATTAAGTAAAGGGATTCCAAATCAAAAACAGAAATAGATTTAATTTGCAGATGACCCGGTTAGTGGTATCACTAAGATACAAATCCACTTTATAGCTTTTGTTTTCACATCTAGTAACAATGAAAATTTTAGGCAAAATAATTTCAGAGAAATTTTGTAACTCTAGTAAATTTCATTTTTATTCACATTTTTGTCTTTTTCTATATTATCACATAGCTGTTAAATGTATTGTCAAAAAATAAAATGTTTGATAAATGGAAATTTAAAGTTTTTTCAATTAAAATCTGAATAAAATTATTTGTAAACCTTTCAGATATGTGCAAGTTCTATGCATGAGATAAGAAAAAAATGCTTACAGGACTTGAAAGAAGAGGCAATCCAGTTTGAGGATGAAAGGCTCTGGTTGAAGTTCCATCCAAGGAATGAAAATTATGTTTTCGCCAGACATTTGAATGATTCAGTGTAGTCCTCTGTTAGGAAAATAATTATATTTTAATTATAATAATTTAATACCATTTAAAGAACTTGCACAGCTTTTTTGCTTTTAGACTCATTCCTAACACAATCTGAGGTACTGCTGGTGAAGCTGGTGATATACAAGTTGAATATCCCTTATCCAAAATACTTGGGGTCTAAAAGTGTTTAAAAGTTTGAAATTTTTTCCTTGATTTTGGAATATTTGCATCATATATACTTTACTGGTTAAGCACCCCAAATGCAAAAATCCCAAATCTGAAACATTCCAATGAAAATTTCCTTTGAGGCCTTCTCAGCAATCAAAAATTTGAATTTTGGAACATTTCAAATTTGGGATGCTCAAACTGTATATCTGTAACTTATATTTACACGCATATATATATTCTAATTAGAAAACAATGTCTAAAATGGTTTTTGTACTATGCTGAATAAACTAAGTTCTAAAGAAAATATCCCAGCACTTTGGGAGGCCAAGGCAGGCAGATCACGAGGTCAAGAGATTGAGACCATCCTGGCCAACATGGTGAAACCCCGTCTCTACCAAAAATACAAAAATTAGCTGGGCATGGTGGTGCGCACCTGTAGTCCTAGCTACTCAGGAGGTTGGGGCAGGAGAATTGCTTGAACCCAGGAGGCAGAGGTTGCAGTGAGCCGAGATAGCGCCACTGCACTCCAGCCTGGTGCCTGGTGACGGAGCGAGACTCTGTCTCAAAAAAAAAAAAAAAGAAAAAAAGAAAATATGTCCAAATGTAAATGCCTTATATGGTCATGTATGGTCAGAATTTATCATCTAGCAAGCTAACATTTTATTATTTTGATTTGTGAAAAAACTACTATGGTAGTTCCTCAGAATTCTCAGGGGATATATTCCATAAACCCCAGTGGATGCCTGAAATCACCTATAGTACCAAACACTATATATATTTTTTCCTATACATACCTATTGTGAAGTTTAATTTATAAATTAGGCACAATGAGATTAATGATAATAATAAAATATAATTATAACAATACACTGTAATAAAAGTCATGTGTCTCAAAAAACAAAAACAGAAAAACCAACCAACCAAAAAAAAAAAAAAAAAAAAACAGAGGCACTCAACTTTTTAATATTTGACCTGTCATTTCAAGAGAAGGAATAGTATATAATATGTATAAAATAACACTTGGATTTTATATGTTGCTTGGATATAATGTTCAGCTATATTAGATAATAGGTTTGTGTAAAAGTAATTGAGGTTTTTGCCATTGAAAGTAATGGCAAATCGCAATTACTTTTGCACCAACTTAATAGAATACTTGGTTCTTTTGGTTTCATCATGGGACAGGTAGGACAGTTATGAGGAAACTCGGACTCAGAGAGAATAACAGACATACCAGTAGCTGTACAAAGTCCTTAGCGATTCAACTGACAACCCCACCCCAGTCTCTTGACTCCTAATACCTCACAATAATCCAGGGCAAATCTGTGGACTACACAATTCCTTGGTTCATTCCTCCTGTTGAGAAAATGAATGAATTCCTCTTGTTGCCTTTTTTATTTCAGTACTTACAAACAATTCTTGGATAGTAAACAGGAGTCAGAAATTAAATTTGTATTAGCTTAATGTATTATTTGTTAGCAGGTCCGACCAAATACTAGCAGTGTGACCACTGTGCTATGCTGTTGGTCAGTTAATGACTTTGAAAATATATACAGGGAAATCACTAAGCTACTGGTCCCAACACCTGAGTTATAGTCCTGGCTTCACAGTTTAGTCCTTGAGTGACAGTGAATTACTTCTAAAAACAAGACTCATGATAAATCTCTTTTGCCTATCTCAGAGCGGTAACAATCAAATAATTTGTAAGTATTCTGTAGACCTTAATGTACTATATGAATAAAAGATATCTTGTTATTTCCATTTCATTTTTTGAGACAGGGTCTCACTTTGTTGCCCAGGCTGGAGTGTAGTGGCACAATCATGGCTCATTGCAATCTTGAACTCCCGGTCTCAAGTGGTCCGCCCACCACAGCCTCCCAATAGCTAGGCCTACAGGTGTGTACCACCATGCCTGGCTAAATTTTATATATATATATATATATATATATATATATTTTTTTTTTTTTTCGGTAAAGACAGGGTCTCACTATGTTGCCCAGGCTGGTCTCCAACTCCTGAGCTCAAGTGATCCTTCTGCCTCAGACTCCCAAATTGTTGAGAGCCACCATTCCTGGCCTGGGTGCTTTTGTCTAGAAGAAAAACAGGCCTTTAGGATGGGGGAGCAGGGAGAGAATAGAGCTAAAAGACCTAAATAATAGACCTAACATGTAATGAAAACAATTACTGTCCTATTAACAGTTTTTTTCAAAAAGGTACCACTTCCTATTTTTCAAACCGCGAGATCTTCAATTCCTCCATTTACTTAGCCTTTGTTCTTAGGAGAGTGGGTTATTTGCAAGGATGTTAATACTGGTTCTGTAGGTTTATTATTGTATCAGATTGTGTGTCCCATAGACAATGGAACCTTGGGCCTTTATAACTAGATCTCTTTCGAACAAAATTTAAACCATAACAAATATTTGAGAATCATATTTGACATATTAGATGCTACTTACCAATACCTCTGTATTTTTCGGTTGCTTACATGTAGACAAACAGTCTTTTAAACTTCTCTGAGAACAGTTTTGGGATTTTTCATTAGTTGGATCTTCTTTCTTATCCTGTTCATTTTTTAATTGGTCTGACTTTTTACATTTGAAACCTTCATTATCTTTATTGAGATAATTCTCTATGCTATTAAGTTTAGTATTTTGCTTACATGTCTTAGGCCTTTTTGAGTCTTTGTTTGAGCACATGCTTTCATGTTTGTTCAAATATTCAGACATTTCCAACATAGTAACTTTTGAGTCATTTTTTTTTGAATCATCAGATTGAAGATTGTCAAAGGATTTTAGATGATTGTTCTCATGTATTAATTTTTCCTTATACTTATTTACACAAATCTGTTTTTCAATACTATTGCAGTACGAATGCTGTTTATCAATTCCATTGCTCATTTCTTGCTCCTTAAATCTGCTTGTCAAATCTAAGTTATATTCTTTGCACTGAGACATAATTGAGGAAGTCAATAAACTAGTACTTTTGTTCAGTGTCTCCTGATACGTATTTTGGATGATTTCACTAGGATTGTTCTGACACTGATTTCTTGTTTGAGGTTTCAAAGAACACTTTTCTTTATTATTGTATTTAAAGGCGCTAAAAGATTTATTAGGTATTAAGTTTTTTCCATCACTGGTGTCTCCTAACAAGGAACATTTTGTGTGAGAAATGGAAACAGAGGACTCATCCTTATTTTTCTTCAACAAATTTTTGTCTTCATATGAACTCCTAAACACTTTAGATGCAACCGAACTGGAGTCATGCATGTTGAATGACTGCCGGGGGATATGTGATGCTGCTGGATCAATGTGCTCCAAGTGTTGAGCAATCCTTGCAATAACATCTTGCCGCTCCTGGAGTAAAGAGCCTATCAAAGGATTAGTCTCTCCAACAGACAGATGAGAATAAAAGCCATTAGAAATACAAGTTTCACTTCGACGAGTTTCTGGTTTTAGTCGAATTTTCCCCTCATTGGTGTCTTCTGGGGAGGTAAACTCTGGACTACCAAAAGACATGGAGAAAGTTTCTTTACCTTTTCCCACATTCTCATTTTCTTGTGAAACCCGGAAAAATTTTGAATGGAGTGAACTAGACGCTTGAGTATTAAATGGATGTCCAGAAACATGTGAAGTGCTTGGATCACAATGAATCAAATGCTGGGCAATTCTTGCAATAATTTCTTTCCGCTCCTGAATTAAACAGTCTATTAAAGGATTAGTCTCACCAGCTGACTGCCAGAAACTCTGGCGGTTAGAGACACTGGAATCAATCACTGGAAATGATTTTAAAGTTCTCACTGACGTTTCACGTGATTTTATGTCGCCTAGACCACTAAAGCCCAGAATATTGGCTTGAGATGTCCCATGGTCAGATTTAATGCCAGTGCCTGGATATAGTCTGACATTTTTGACAGCTGCAGTATATTCTGGAGTTGGGCCATTTTTTGCATGTAATACACTTTCAGGTGCCATGGTCCAAGTTTGTTTGCTACACAGACGCTGTGAACTGTTTGTACCACACTGTTCTGCTTCATTTGAATGATGGTGCTGATGGGTTTTAAGTTTATGTTGTTGAATTCTTTTCTCATAAAGGCCAATATTAGCGTGAATACTACAGGTCAAAACTGGATAATTAGATTGTCTGGGCAAGGACTGAACACTGACTTTCAAGGCAACACTGTGAGAAACATTGGGAACAGGAAACACATGCTCAGTCGGAGTCTGTGAAAAATTCCATTGTAGGTCTACGTCAGCAGCACTGATTCTAGAATCACACAGAAAAATACTATGTTAATGGATTATAAAGGATATATCCTTATTACTGCATATTATTTTAAAGGTAAATCAGTCATACACTTATTTTTGTTTGCATTCATTACCACTGAAGCTTACTATTAGCCACTTTATCATGCACATCATTCTGATAAAACCAATGTAAGTGATATAATAATTTATGCTTGGAAGAGATGATCTTTTTAAGCATACCAGATCACTTAAACATTAAAGCTGAAGAATATTGTAATTTAAAAATATTTGTCAAAACAGAAAAAAAGACCTTGTATTTACTAGTAGATATATGGATTCAGCTAATTCTATTGTGCAAAGTGATTAAGATACACCCAATCTCATGGCCATCTGCCTAAAAAGCCAATCAGCTGTTTAGCAGCCTATACCTTTACATTATTCAAGATGTCAAAAATTAAGTAAAACTAACATAGAAATTCAGCAGCTCAGAAAACTTTTCTACTTTATAATAGTAGCATTAAGTCTACTGGTTCTCTAAAGTAAGCTTAAGAGTTCTCCTGATATTATTCCATACCAAATGTAACACAACAAAATTCATACTGATTCAATCTAAATTTCTCTAACTTGTTTTGAAAAACCTCAGTAAATTTTATCCATGTATATTTATAATTGAAGGAAATGATCTATTTAAAAGATAAGATAACATTCGGTTGCTAACCAATGTGGCTGAATATGCATTGTCCTTTTTTTTTTTTTTTTTTTTTTTTTTTTTGCCCTAGACGTACCTGTAGAGAATATTTCGTGGAATAGCACCATGAGAAACACTCAGCCATGCACTTAACTGAGAAAAAAACACAAATGAGCGGACAGCCAACAGAAGCGTCTTCTCTTCAATAAATCGGTCACCATTCCTAAGGGAAGTAACAAAGCATAATTTAAATGTCAGCAAGTACAAAATGACTCAATTTTAGAATGGTAGAAGCTGACATACATAAACTTATCACTCAGGAAGTGTGCTTTGAAGAGCATAGGAATGCACTTACGATGTCACTTGAAGTCACAATTAGTAAATGGAAGCACTATATTTACTTATATTTAGTGCCAAATATAAATACTATCTCAATTTTATTACATAGAGGAATTCAAAGATATACACTTAAATAATTTATCAGAATTAATAAAAAAAAACTTGATTTACCAAGAACAACTTCGAACTACGTTCTACAACTTACTGTCGAGGAACTGGCTCCAAGATCCATCTTTCTAATAATAATGCATCTTGCTTAATTGCAGGATCATTTAGATCAATTCCTTCTGTGCTGGGCCCATCATCGCTGTAGCAGCAGTCTGGGAGTAGCATCACTTCCACCATGATTGGAAGGTTATTCTTCCACAACGATGTGACCTCAGACCTAGTTCGTCTGGCTTGGCGGCACTTAGAGAAAATGAATATAAGCAAAATGTCTCAAAAACCCACCTAATTTTGTTTTTAAAATAGAAAATTATAATTGTAAAGTAGACATCGGTATGAGAAATGAGTCATCTATTGCAGAGCTTTGCTCAGAAATGGCTATCTAGGTGTCCTCATTTAATAATATATCTATGCTAGTGAGCTCTAGAGTGCAAGGATTAGTACTGAGCATTTATTTTATTTTTTTTATTTGACAGTAAGTCTCGCTCTGTTGTCCAGGCTGAAAAGTGCAGTGGCGTCATATTGGTTCGCTGCAACCTCCGCCTCCTGGGTTCAAGCAATTCTCCTGCCTTAGCCTCTTGAGTAGCTGGGATTACAGGCGCCTGCCCCCGACACCAGGCTAATTTTTGTACTTTTAGTAAAGATGGGGCTTCTCCAGGCTGGCCAGGCTAGTCTCAAACTCCTGACCTCAGGTGATCTGCTTGCCTCGGCCTCCCAAAGTGCTGGGATTAGAGGTGTGAGCCACTGCACCTGGCCAGTATTGAACATTATAATGCAAATTTTCTTGAGGATTTTATCTTTGCTCTAACTTGTGGAAAAAGAACTACTATATACAATGTCTGAGAGGCCTCTGAGTTGACCCAGCCTTGCCTACTTTATTAATTTCATCATTTAACAGGAAAGATTACTACTTAAATCTGAACAACAAAATATTAAAAACTCATTTTCATTAAACACTCAAAAGATACATATTTTTTGAGATGGAGTCTCACTCTTGTCGCCTAGGTTGGAGGCATGATCTCAGTTCACTGCAACCTCTGCCTCCTGGGTTCAAGCAATTCTCCTGCCTCAGCCTCCTGAGTAGCTGGGATTACGGGCATGTACCACCATGTCCAGTTAATTGTGTATTTTTAGTAGAGCTGGGGTTTCACCATGTTGGCCAGGTTGGTCTCGAACTACCGACCTCAGCTGATCTGCTTGCCTCAGCCTCCCAAAGTTCTGAAAAGACAGGCGTGAGCCACTGTGCCTGGCCTCAAAATAGACAACATTTTTAAAGTTTAAATATTTGGACCACATTTGAGAAACTAGTAAGTGGCAGAAAAATTTTTAAAGCAAAGTATATGCTACCTGCACCAAAATATGTTTAACAATGCTACACAAAAATGTTAACAAAAAATATCCTCCCATTAAAAAAAACGAATACAAAAGGGAAATTGGTTAATGTGGGGGAAATAATCAAAACAACATCAGTTTACCAAATGAATAATAACACAAAGGGGATGAGCCAGGGCTGAGACTCTAAAAATAAAGAAAGCAAAATTCAACAGCAGAGATAGTCTGAAATCTATCTTATGAGATGGCAGGTATGAAATTGGGTACCCGCCTCCCCACTGATCAGCAAAGCTACCTACCACATTTTCAAGAGCCTTATTTGAGACCATTATCTATGGTCCAGGATTCAGATTTTTCTCCTTTATGATTATGATAAATTTTATATTGAAATGTGACAATTATAACTGTAATAGAATAAAGATGATGATGGAACATAAACTAGTTTATATAAAAGATAAAAAGCATTCAACACAAGATTCTCACCTGGGCCAGCTTGTCACTACATTCATGTTTGGTAGTTACTGGATAACAAGATTGCGCTGGAGGGCAATGAAAGCTTTCTGTTCGACCTTTTACGGAACATTCAGGTGTTCGTCCTTCTGTTATCAGCAAGGCCAAAGAGACCAAGAACTCCTCTGCATCATATTCAAAATATTCATCCAGAGTATCTGAAATAAAAAAGGGACAAAGGGTCCTCAATTTAATGTACTCTCAATAAGAACTCATCTGGTATGTCTAGAATAACTAATGTCACATTACACATTTAAGTATATTGATTAACAAGGAGTGAAAATAATAAAAATGAGACAATCAAAATATACTACACTTTTGATTCACAAACTATTCACAAGTGAGGAGATGATGGATAATTCCAAATTCTAGTTGAATTGGTTAAAATTATGGAATAAAATTGTTTTTATATGAGTGTAAGTTAAAGCACTAAAGGTTTAGAAATACATTTATCATCCTATATTACATGTTTGGATGTCAGGTACAATAGTTTTTGCACACAAATCATCACTAACAGCTAAAAGGTTAAAATGGCTTATGTCGTATTTTTAGCTAAGATGTTCTATTGCTATTATTTACATATTAGAAAAAGACACAGATCCAACTGCATGTTTCTCTTTCTCTCCCCTTCCCTTCCTTAACTAGTTCCTTATGCTCATACTGCTAATTCTGTGACATGAAAATTCATAGTCATGGGGTGCTCTGTGCTTTTACTGTACAGTAATAACAGTTTCTAAGGAAGAAATGCTATAATTATCAAGCAGTGGCAGAAAGTGTGATTTGTAATATATGGAGTATGGTATTTTGGTTATTACAGTTTCAAACAATCCAATCTGTAGATTTTTTTTCATGTAGTTATGGTAATTTAAGTATTTCTCATGAGTGCTGTTAGTTTTCTAACAGTTAATTTTAAAAACTGTTAATTTGCTATACAAGTTGAACATTCATACACAAAACTGCACACACTATTCAATTTTTTGTATAATTTGTTGTACAAAAGTTGCTCTTATCTCTGCCAATTAAGCAACAAATATTTCAAATGCCTATTATACCTTACCAGGTGATAGGGGAACACAGAGTCATAGGTACATAGTTCCTAATTTTGAAATCTTTGGGATTCAGAGAATTTTTTAAACAAACAGAACAATGCAGCATGGAATGGGCAGAGAAAAAATGCAATTTGAGCAGAGATTTCATGCAGAGAAAGCATGCAAAAAGAAGGACTGGAGCCAGATTATGAACAGCTTTGAAGGATATGATAAAGAATGGTCTTTTCTAGTTTCAGGAAGGCTTATCAGGAAAGGAAGAAGCTTTGGCAGTAAACGTTATTGAACTGGTATTTTAAGACCATTCAGTAAAGTTTCTCTAAAGTGACCATTTACAACATAAAATATAGCCAACATTTGCTAACTTATCACTGTCAGTTCTTAGTCCTTTCTACACATCAACTCATTTAATCCTCAGAGCAGCTCTAGAAGGTGAGGATTATTACTTCCATTTTTCAGATAAAGGAAGTATGGAGAGATTAAGTAACTTGGCCAAGATCACCCAGCCTGGAAGTAGCAAAGGTGAATTTTTGGAGCTGCACTGTTTAGCTCCAGAATCTGGGCTCTATTTCTAGTCTTAGTCAATTAATCTACTTTATCATACATCCCCAAAAGTTAAGAAATAAATGGATCATACGCTTTAAAAATTCTCAAAGCAGTAAACACGACAAATACATATTATAACGTACTGTGACAACCACTAGTACAGAGGTTAGCAGTCCATATTATAAAAGCCCAAACGGTCAGTAGTTGAGCAGGGATATGTGGTGGAAGACAGTGGTGAGGAACGGTTCTATGGTAGTGATATGCTGCTGGAGACAGGACACTTACTGTTTTCTCCTGTTAAATGAAAGTAACAGTTGCCCAGCTGTCTGAAAGAGCTTTAGGAAGATCACATAGAGCAAGGCTTTAACTGTGGCCATTGTCAAGGGTGAACACTGGCAGCCTTCTTTAAGTTGTGTGACCCCAGGTTGGAGGCTGAGGCAGGAGAATCCATTGAGCCTAGAAGTTCAAGACCAGCCTGGGCAACAGAGGGAGACCCTGTCTCTATTTAAAAAAACAAAAACAAAAACAGTATGACCCTGTTCCCCAACCCCACCAAAGCCAATTGATTCAAAGTGAGCACCTGACCCATCGTGGGTCAAAGTCTCTTTCCTAGGACACTGGAATTAGGATTCAGAGATGTTAGTTTTTCCCTGTCTGCTACGACTTAAACTGAGGCAATATACACCCAGGAGCTAAGCAATGACCATAGACTGCCATGGCATGGAACAGCAAAGAGGAGAATGAAGTAAGCTAGATAGTGAATGAGAGAGACAAGAGACTTTGGAGTCACAGAAAGCCAGAAAAGGTAGTAAAAGTAGGCTGGGTGCGGTGGCTCACACCTGCAATCCCAGCACTTTGGGAGGCCAAGGTGGGCAGATCACCTGAGGTAGAGAGTTCAAGACCAGCCTGACCAACACAGAAAAATCCCGTATCTACTTAAAAAATACAAAATTAGCTGGGTAGTGGCGCATGCCTGGAATCCCAACTACTCCGGAGGCTGAGGCATGAGAAGTGCTTGAACCCAGGAGGAGGAAGTTGCAGTGAGCTGTGATTGCACCACTGCAATCCAGCCTGGGCAACAAGAGTGAAACTCTGTCAAAAAAAAAAAAAAAAAAGAAACCCAGAAAAAGTAGTTGCCTGATTCCTCACAATGTTGCAGTCCGTCATAAGACCTACTGAGAGAGAATTCTGTATCCCTAGTAATCAATTCCTTTAAGCTTGTTGAGTAAATTATTTGTAATCAAAAGCACCTTGACTAGTAACTAAAATATAGTGTTATGAAATTAAAGAAGATATTCATAAAAAAAATTGCTAGTCTGTAAAAGAGAATTTTGAGTGATGGGCTAAACTGAAATTCGTATGTTGAAGCTGTAACAGCCACTATAAAGCTATTTGAAAAATAAAGCTTTTAGGAGGTAATTACAATTAAATGCGGTCATAAGGGTGATAACGCAGGCGGCTTTAAAAGAAGAGAAAGTGATCTCCTCTCTCCCTGCTTTCCCCCATTTCCCAGAGCTTGCATGTGTCTCCCTCTCACTTTCTTTCTCTTCAAGGAAAGGCCACATAAGCACGCAGGGAGAAAGCAGCTGTCTGTGAACCACAAGAGCTCGCGCCACGACCTGCACATGCTGGCAACCTGATCTTGGACTTCCAGCCTTTGGAACTGTGAGAAAATAAATTTCTGTTGTTTAAGCCACCCAAGTTTATAGTATTTTATGGCAGCCTGAGCACACCAAAACATAGGGAAAAATAAAACTTTCCAAAAATGTGACTATTTCAAAATTTAAATAATGATTTTCTAATTAAAAAGTAACACATTCACTGAGAAGTTTATAAAATTCAGAGAATAAGACAAAGATAACTAATTATTCAGAGATATCTATTGTTAACTTTATAGCCTTATTTTAAGCATGTATACAACTTTTAAAACAAACTTGGGGCCAGGTGACGTGGCTCACACCTATAATCTCAGCACTTTGGGAGGCTGAAGCGGGTGGATCATGAGGTCAGAAGATCCAGACCATCCTGGCCAACATGGTGAAATCCTCTCTCTACCAAAATACAAAAAACTAGCTGGGTGTGGCGGTGTGTGCCTGTAGTCCTAGCTACTCAAGAGGCTGAGGCAGGTGAATCGCTTGAACCTGGGAGGCGGAGGTTGCAGTGAGCCCAGATCGTGCCACTGCACTTCAGCCTGGTGACAGAGCAAGTCTCTGTCTCAAAACAAAACAAACAAAAAACTTAGGTTCATACAATATAGCTTCTAATCTTATTTTTTTTCACATAACATTATATAGTCTCTACTTTTGAGTATCATTAAACAGTCTTTAAAGATGTAAAATTTGGCTGGGTGTGGTGGCTCATGGCCTCTAATCCCAGCACTTTGGGGGGCTGAGGAGGATGGATCAGTTGAGGTTGGGAGTTTGAGACCAGCCTGACCAACACGGAGAAACCCTGTCTCTACTAAAAAAAAAAAACAAAATTAGCTAGGCATGGTGGCGCATGCCGGTAATCCCAGCTACTCAGGAGGCTGAGGCAAGAGAATTGCTTGAATCCGGGAGGCGGAGGTTGTGGTGAGCTGCGATCGCACTATTGCACTCCAGTATGGAGCAACAAGAGCGAAATTTTATCTCAAAAAAAAAAAAAAAAAAGTGTAAAATTCACTTTGTAAGACAGCCCATAATTCTTTTAGATACAAATCCACAATAACTGTAACACATAATTGGCTGACTACCTCTGCATGATCACCTTGGAATCAACTATAACTCATCTGCAGGCCTCTAACCAGAGCATAAATGTGTATGATCTCCCCAGATACTGTGTACCAAAGCCTGGCTAAAAACTCATCATTTCCCTCATCATTTTTTCCTCACTCTTAACAAGGATGTCTCTTAAAGCTACTTTTTAAACACTACCAATACCACTGTACATACCCTAAAAGATCACCTGATCATTTCTGCAAGTGACAAAACTATGGGACACTAACAGGTCAGGTTAGGAAAGGACATAAAAAGTGGGGATGAGGTTGGGGAAAGTGCAATGAGAGAGCAAAAGAAAGACAGGTATCACCAGGACTCTAAGACTTGTTATCCTTGTGCCTGCAAAACTGTAATGTATCTCCAAAGCTTCTGGCAGGGAGTGGCTAACTCTTGCAGCAGGAATTATCAAGTTTGAAGTAATAAAAACTGAACAGCTATGAAAAAGTACTTTCTTCTTCTTCTTCTTTTTAAATACACAGGGTCTTGCTTTGCTGCTCAGACTGCAGTGCAGTGGCGTGATAATAGCTCACTGTAACCTCAAACTCTTGAGCAATTCTCCCACCTTGGCTTCCCAAAGTGCTGGGATTACAGGTATGAGCCACTGCCCCAAGCCACTTTTAAATAATGTAACATTGACTAAATTTTGGTTGCTTTGGTCATTATCTCTGTAGGGAGTCAACTAAATAAACCCATAATTGGAGTTTACAATTCCTCAGATGACTTGCTGAACTTAGGGTATTAAATGTTTAGATAGAAAATATGAAATAAAGATTAGAGATGATACTAATTATCTGTTAATTACCAATGTAACTATTACATAAGTATTGAAAGGAATGCTATGGATTATATAATGGTATTTTGAAACATAAAAAATATTACCTGAGTACTAGTGATATGTGATGACAACTTTTAGAAATTTGTGAAGAAGAATGTCTAATTTTAATAAATAAGAATACTAAATCATAGTAGTTTTCAGAAAAGTTACATAGTTATAGACTGTCCTTGAAAACTGGCAATAAATTTTTTTTAAAGAAAAGTCACATCTTTAAAATTTTTATAATGTCAACCTCTAAACACAAGAGCAGAGTTTACTGAAGAAAATGACTAATAACTGAGAAATATGTCAGGCTAAAGACAATTCAATAGATATAACTTGATATTTTGAGGACATAGAAATAAAGTCTGATTTTAGAACATCTGAAAAGGTCACTTTTACAAAAACAAAATGTTTCAAATCTAGACAAATATGAACTGCTGGCCTTCTTATCAGTTACACATTAGGAGAAATAAATTATTTGGCCAGGTACAATGACTCACTCCTGGAATCTCAGCACTTTGGGAAGCTGAGGCGGGTGCAACACTTGAGATCAGGGGTTCGAGACCAACCTGACCAACATGGTGAAACCCCATCTCTACTAAGAATACAAAAATTAGCAAGGCATGGTGGTGCACACTTGTAATCCCAGCTACTTGGGAGGCTGAGGTGGGAGAATCACTTGAACCCAGGAGGTGGAGGTTGCAGTGAGCTGAGATTACGCCACTGCACTCCTGTCTGGGTAACAGAGCGAGACTGTCTCAAAAAAAAAAAAAAGAAAAGAAAAATTATTTAAATTATTTGACATAAAATATTGAAGAGAACAGAAAGGATGTTATAAATTTTCATAGGCTATGAAGGACAGATCACTGGACAGTGGTGATTGGTAACCAATCAAAACACAGTACTTGGGGTCCCTCTACCTAAGCCCCTCAATGAGGACTGTGCTTACAGCACGCTGTCTCAGAGCTATAATCAGACTGACTGCTTCTGCATGCTCTTCTGGTTCTGGAGTTTAGCAACTTCTTAAAATTCCCAACCTGTTCTGTCCATCAAGAAATGTGAACAACTTTAGCCACCGGGAAAACTTTGAACAACTGGAGTGGTCCATAGATGAAGTAGACTAAGAAGTAAATTCTTCATTGCTAGAGGAGTTCAAGGCAAGTTTGATAAACACTTGGCAGGGTGTGGTTGAAGAGATTTATGTAAGTGAGTGGTTCAATTAGGCTTGTTCTCAGGTTTTTTCAACTGATAATTTATGATTCTTTGTTTTTCAGAAAAAACACAGGAGAAAGACTAGAAGCACTACCTTCTTCTTGAGAGACTCTAACCAGGAGCCCAGCTGAATCACTACTCATCATATACACATATTTCTTGATTTAGGAAAAAAACCCAGGATGCCTCAGAGCTACTTCAAAGAGAGTGAAAGAAGAGTGTCTTTCCCATTGCTGGGCTGTTACATATCTGTTTACTTCTAAAGACTGCCAGGGTAGGAGAAAGAGTCCAGGCATCTTATACCATGGATTAACATGGAAAAGGAGGCCTGGGAACAACCTAGGGAATTGCTACTAAGAAAGTTTATCTAAAAATAATGTCCAGCCAGGTGCAGTGGCTCACACCTGTAATCCCAGCATGTTGGGAGGCTGAGACAGGCAGATTGCTTGAGCTCAGGAATTTGAAACCAGCCTGGGCAACATGGTGAAACCCCATCTCTACAAAAATTAGCCAGGTGTGGTGGCATATGCCTGCAGTCCCAGCTACTTGGGAGGCAGAGGAGAGAGGATAACTTGAGCCTAGAGGTTGAGGCTGTAGTGAGCTGGGACTGTGCCACTCCAGCCTGGGCAACAGTGTGAGACTCCATCTGAAAAATTAAAATAATGTCCTTTTAACTTCATGATGTACAACCGAGTATTGTGAATAAAAATTCTCCATGAATTTATCCCCAGGAAATATCAGAACAAGTACACCAAGCCAAATGTTCAAGAACATTTATGAAAATATTTATGCCAACTTAAAAAAATTGGCATCAACCTAAATATTCAACAACATGAGACTGGTTAAATACACTGTGGTCCAGTTATATCCAAAATACTGACATATATCTACTTTTGACAAGGAAACGTGTCTACAACCTAAGTAAAAACACAATGCTTAAGAACAATGTTACAATTATGTGTCTGTAGAATCACAAGCATATACAAGCATAGACAGACATATACACAACAAAATATTATCAGTCCTATAAAGCAAACACATAATCACATATATTAAATTGTAAATAAATCACTATTCTCTGGCTAGCATTAGATAAGTAACTCCTATTAACTGAAAAATAACATGTAATAACAGCAGTTCCAGTGTCATATATTTTTAATTAATCAAAGTTATTACTTTTTGTAACCCCTACTGATATGGTTTGGCTCTGTGTCCCCACCCAAATCTCACCTTGAATTGTAATATTCCCCATGTGTCATGGGAGGGTCCCCGTGAGAGGTAATTGAATCATGGGGGTGGGTTTTCCATTCTGTTATTGTGATAGTGAGTAAGTCTCACGAGATCTGATCGTTTTATAAAGGTGAGTTCCCCTGCACACACTGTCTCTTGCCTGCTGCCACTTAAGATGTGCCTTTTACCTTCTGCCATGATTGTGAGGCGTCTCCAGCCATGTGGAACTGTGACTCCATTAAACCTCTTTTTCTTTATAAATTACCCAGTCTTGGGTATGTCTTTATTAGCAGCATGAGAACGCACTAATACACTTCCTTTTTTTGTTTGTTTCTTTTTTTTGAGACAGTCTCACTCTAAACCCCAGGCTGCAGTGCAGTGACATGATTTTGGCTCACTGCAACCTCTGCCTCTGGGGTTCAACTCTTGTTTCAGCCTCCTGAGTAGGAATCACAGGTGTGCTCCACCATATCTAGCTAATTTTTATATTTTTAGTAGAGATGGGGTTTCACCATGTTGGCCAGGCTGGTCTCGAACTCCTGACTTCAAGTGGTCTACCAACCTCAGCCTCCCAAACTGCTGGGGTTACAGGCATGAGCCATTGAGCCTGGCCTACTATTTCTTAAAGTAGGTCATAGTTTGTTTACTTAATACTGGCATTTGTGAAGACACACATAGGTAACAGTGTTCTGGTATTGAGAAATTGGAACTCAGTATTTCAATCACTTTTTCTTTTTAAAAACAAACATTTAAAAAATTAGGTAAGAACTGGAATCTCATACTGATAATATGAGAAACACATAAAAGTGAGTTGAGGCATCTGAGAAGGGATATTAAGAATGGATATAAGGGCCGGGCGCGGTGGCTCAAGCCTGTAATCCCAGCACTTTGGGAGGCCGAGGCGGGTGGATCACAAGGTCAAGAGATCGAGACCATCCTGGTCAACATGGTGAAACCCCGTCTCTACTAAAA
>NW_016107640.1:1190060-1197542 GCF_001604975.1 Cebus imitator | reverse complement strand
AAAAAAAAAAAAAAAAAAAGTTAAGAAAGGTAGTCAGGGACTAGGATTTTGTAATTAGGGTAAAAAGTTTAGATTTTATTCTAAATAGAATGGGGAGCAATTAGAGGGTTTTAACTAGACAAACAGATAATCTGATTTACATTTTAAAATAACCCTGGCTGCTATGTGGATAAAAGAGTAAGGGGAAAGAATGAAAACAGCTGTACTAATTAGGAGGTTATTATAGTTGTCTGGGGTTGTAGGTATAGATTTGGGGATCACTGGCATTTGGATAGTATTTAGAATCAAGAGTTACCTAGAGGAGTATGTAGCTAGAGGACAGCAGGGAACTCATGACAGAGTTCTGGGGCACTCCAACAATTAGGGAAGGAGATGAAGAGCAAAAGGAGCTGTCAGGTATGGTATAATGAAAGCTTCCAGAGGGAAAAAAAATTCAAGGAAAGCATGTTCAATGGTCTCAAACACTGGTGAAGTTTAATAAAATATAAACAAAGAAGTGACAATTGAATTTGACAATAAGGAAGTCATTGGTGACCTTGAAAATAGTGAGCTCAGTAGATGCTGATGATGGAAGATTAGACAAATGTGACATACATTGTCAATTATTCTGAAGAGTATAAACGATAAATACAAAAGCCTACTTTCTTAGTCCTCTCTTAACACAATGGTCATTCATGTAATACAATAGCCCTTTCTAGAAAAGTATTAAATATGCAATATCATCACTCGGAGAATTATTTCCAAATCTCAAAATGAGACTAAAAGAAGGTTTAACTGCTTCTCTTCTAAGTCTATGGCACAAGTGGTAGGAGATTCTTCTGTATAATCCAGAAATTACTAAATCTTAATTTGTTTTAAATTGTTATTGGAATTAAACTCTTCCTTTTTGTCCCCAAAACAGTTGCCTAGTTAGGTTATTATTATTTTATACCTGAATTACAACAACAGTTTCCTAGCTATTTTCTAGGACTCTAGGCCTCTCCTTATCCATCTTGAACCCTAATGCAGATTAATCTTCCTGAAAAGCCATTCCATTACAATCCTCTCAAGTTTAAAGTTTTTTTTCCCCCCAAACCTATCAGGTATGACTTCCTCCTTTCCCTTCTACCAACCCAAAGCTTTCTGGACTCCCAATCTTTTCCATGAAAGAGCCCATTCCTAACTCTTTTCCACACTGATCTTTCACTTACTTTGTATTCTTCCCCAGAATTTACAGAAGCCATTTAGGCTCTAAATGGTTACTGTAGGGTGTTGGCAAACCAGCCTAAGGTCATGAATTTCACCTCTTTATGGGTAAATTTCACTCCGTTTCATGGACATACTGTACTGCTAACTTGAGCCAAACTTAGGGCGTTAATCACAAATGACCATGAAAAAGGAAATGATGTATCAGTGTAAATCAACCACTTCAGGAAAAAGTCAGCACTATTTGACAACTCTATAGTTGTATCAACCTATTCATTTCTTTGGAATATTCTTAACATTTTTACAGATGTATATCTACTAAGGGGTTAAATTTCCACAATCACTGAAATATTTTTGGCTTCTCATTTATGTGTTCCAATCTCAAAGGAATATGTTACATTTATCTGGTTTTTTGTGTTGTTTTCAGACAGAGGTTTGCTCTGTCACCTAGGCTCGAGTGCAGTGGTGCGATCTTGGCTCACTGCAACCTCTGCCTCCTGGGTTCAAGTGATTTTCCTGCTTCAACCTCTGAGTAGCTGGGATTATATGTACCTGCCACCATGCCCAGCTAATTTTTTGTTGTGTGTTTTTTTTTTTTTTTTGAGACGGAGTCTCGCTCTGTTGCCCACGCTGGTGTGCAATGGCATGCTCTCAACTCACTGCAGCCTCCACCTCCCGGGTTCAAGTAATTCTCCTGCCTCAGCCTCCTAGGTAGCTGGGATTACAGGTGCACGCCACCATACCCAGTTAATTTTTGTATTTTTAAGTACAGACGGGGTTTCACCATGTTGGTCAGGCTGGTCTCAAACCACTGACCTTGTGATCCGCCTGCCTCAGCCTCCCAAAGTGCTGGGATTACAGGTGTGAGCCACCATGCCCAGCTAATTTTTTGTATTTTTAGTAGAGATGGGGTTTTACCATGTTGGTCAGGCTGGTCTCAAACTCCTGACCTCAAGTAATCCGCCTGTTTTGGCCTCCCAAAGTGCTGGGATTACAGGTGTGACCCACCACACCCGGCCATGTGTATCTGGTTTAAGTGCGAATTGTAAAGGATCTTAGAAATCATCCTAACCTAATCTACTTTACTTCCAGATGAGGAAAATAAGGCACAAAGACATCAACTTCCTTGCTTAAATAATATACTAGAATCCAGGAAATAGCAAACTAGAATTCAGGTTTCTCAATACCTAGTTCAAGTTATTTTATATACCATGGAAAGTCTTCAAGCAGAAAATAAGAGGCAAAGTTGACATTAGTGGAAAAATAGTGGCCATGGCTATAAGTGAAAGCAATTTTATGTGTATACTATTATTTTATTAATATTAGTTACACATATTCTTATCCACAGAACAGTATTTTCTAGTATGAAAACAGTCTTTATTCTCAGTCTTATTAATCCACAAAAAAACTTAAACTATTTTAATCCTCAGCACTCTATTATGAAAAAAGATAAGTGATCAACTTATTGACTATGATAAGTAACAAAATTATCATAGACTGACTTTTAAAAGCAACTTTCTGAACTTGAGTGTGGTTTAAATTCAAGAATCTCTGCTCTATATCTACACAATAACCACAAAAGTTCAAAGTTATGACTAAAACACTATAGTATCATAAGGTGCCACCTAAAAAACAAGTTGTATGTTTTTATAGTAATCTAGCTCTTTGGAAACTGGCTATAAAATTCATTTTCATGTAAAACTCAAACATTCAATTAAACAAAGATGATCTCCATCAACCTGAGTTGTGAAGTGTTGGGTCTCATTTTAGTCCTCATGAAGCAGCATACAGCAGTAGTAAAGAGCTGAACTCTGAAGTCTGTCAACCAGCTCTGCTACTTGCTAGCTGTTTGGATTTGTACAAGTTACACTCTTTCCTCAGTATTTTCACCTAATTAAATGGGGATAATAACAGTATCAACTTTCAGAGGGCAGTTACAAGGATTGAGTTATTATTTATAACTTTTAGAATGCTGTATGGCACATTGTGTATGCCATGTGTGTTTGCTAAATTTAAAATAAAACTAAAGGCTGTGACATACATCTTTCCCCATTTTACAGATGAGCATCCTAAATTTGTAAAATCATTTGCCCAAGGTCACACACTTTATCAGTAAGTAGAGAATCATCTTGAGGCCCACTGATAATTACATCAATTTGGACAGTTACTCCTTTTGTCTCCCTTTTTTAAGCTCTCAATTTAAGTACTATAGGAAAAGTCTCAATCATGATTCTATTTACATAAAAGTTTAAAAAACAAGCTAAACAACATCATTTATGGTTATATATGTGATAAAATATTTTAAAACAGATAATTAACACCGAATTCAGAACAGTGGATATTTTGGGGATGTAACTTAGGAGAGGAACACAGGAATCAGCACATAAGTTTCTGCTTCTTAAGCTGTGTAGCAACTATATGGGAGATCATTTTGCTGTTTTCTAAACCATCTTTAATATATACACTTTGTAGCTATGATACGCCTCATAATTTAAAAAAATTTATGTTTTCTCACGTATGACAAAATAAACTTGTTTTTAAAATTTCAGCATTTATGTGGAAAACTGAAGTCTGGGAATTCTGCACTACATCTCACTCTTGCCTAGGTCTCACTGTCTGTAAGGCAGTACTAGTTACTGAAAACCAAGCACTGCGCTGGATTTCATGAGATTCACATTCTCCCGTATTACCTTCTTTTGTTCTGGGTTTCTATAACTATCAATGTATACCATTTCTTAAAAAAATCTTCCAACTTTAAGATTTTATGAGTTGATGAAAATATTAAGGTGAAGAATTATGATATAAAGGGAAAAAGGACAATATTCAACTTAAAATATTAACTTTCCACAGGATACAAAGCTGATAAATCCAAGTAGTAACACAAACACCTAAGCCTCATTTGCCATATATACATATATATATATATATATATATATATACACATATATATATATAATTTCTAGAATGCATTTTACATTTTTTAATATAAGAAACACATTTTAAAGCAAGCAAAATATCTCGAATTTAACACCCAAACTGAAAGCTACTGATAAAAAGTTAGATTTCCTTGTTGGCTGGACAAATAACTAAAATGTTCTAAAACACAATGTTGACCCAAGAAATTGCAAGGCTCAAAATGTTTTTTGAAATTGAATAGGCAGTCGTCTTTTACATTAGCACATTATTTACTTTGGGGATAAATGTCAATAAATATGCAATAGACCTATTCCACCATAAAGTTGTACAACTACCACTTGCTTCACTAGGGTGTTGCCTGCCTTGTGTAATGTAGTTCTCCAGAAGTCATGAACTTTTTTGTTTGTGGCAGAATTTAAATCAATTCTATTGGCAAGTGAATCCTTTTTACAAATTGTTATTATTTAGTTTTTTAATATGGTTATTACCCATCCTGTAAATTCCACAAGGGCAGAGATTTTGGTCAGTTCTATTGACTGACACAGACCTAACAAGTGGGAACTATGACTGGCACATAATAGGCACTTAGAAATATTTATGGAAGTGATTATTTAATTCTACATTGTGAAGATGCTGGTTATATAAACCAAGACTACACCTAGCCAAGAATAACAATGGTATTTCCTCTTTCTTTTTTTTTTTTTTTGGAGAAAATATCTTGCACTGTTGTCTAGGCTGCAGTGAAGAACAATCATAGCTCATTGTAGCCTCACACTCCTGGACTCAAGTGATCCTCCTATCTCAGCCTCCCAAGTAGCTAGAACCACAGGCATGTGCCACCATGCCCAACTACTTTTTTTTAACATTTCTGTAGAGACTGACACCTTGCTATGTTGTCCAGGTTGGTCTCCAATTCCTGGCCTCAAGGGATCCTCCAGCTTCAGCCTCCCAAAGTGCTGGGATTACAGGTGTAGGCTGACAGTGCAGGGATTACACTGCACCTGGCCAGATAGTATGTCTTAAATAACTTTTCCTTCATTATAGGAAAGGAGCTGTATACCCATTAATTACATCCTAAAGTGGAAAAGACCAATTTCACCTGAATTTTAGTTCATGATACTAAAAGTTATAGTTCAAAAGTTATAGTGCCTTAATTTAGTGAGCATAAAATACTGACTATGCCTTAAGCAAGTAGGTCTCTTAATCTTTATTTCTCCAGTAAGAAATGATCTCTTGCTTGAGAACCATGTTACTTATAATAATTTCTTCCACTGGTTTAAATAAGTAATAACGTAAAGGTTAATTTTACTAAGGGTTAAATAAGATTCCGAAATCATAACTAATTTTAAACTTGAAATATTGAAATCTGATACTTTTCTATGGAACTGTCATAGTGAAACACTATAGTGTAACTGGGAGGAAAAAAAACAGGCTTTTTGATCAAGTAGGCATAAATCCAAATACTGAGTAACGCTGAAAAAGGTGAAATAATAACTCTTACCCCTAAGAAATCTGTGGGAAAAGGGACTCTGCCGTTTGATTTTTGGCACACTTTGCTGTGGTAGGAATTAAATTTGTTTTCGGCTAATACTTAACCTTTAAATAGCAAGCCCGGTATAGCCGACAAGTATTTATTTTAAAACTGACTATAACCGCACTGCTCCATACAGTCTGAAGATATTCTTAGTAAAGTTTTTATATAAAGGACCAGAATATAAATTAAGAAATTACCGATTTCATGAAGTATTTCATTCACAATATATTTTATTCAAGGAATGCCATGAAGCATACAATCTTCCCTCCTTAAGAAATGAGATGGGATTATATGTAACATAAGCTGATGGCCAAGTTAAAGTGATAACTAAAATTCACGGAAAGATTTGAAAATAAAATTATCACTTAGTAACTGTTCTGTAACTGCAGTAAGTAAAACATTCACTGTAGAATTCAATTTTACAAAGAAGGGAGTAAGTGCCAGTAAGTCCAATCTGAGCAAGTTCAGGCATGTTAGTTCGTTTCTTCATTTACGAAATGGGAATGATATATTACGGGAGAAGGGAACTTTTTCTCTTTACTCAGGTTGGGCCTGTGTACACAGAGAGAACAGGACTTTACCATAAAAGCCTTATCTTTCTACTGGGTGATAGGCTGGAGGGAAAACCTGGTTTCTATATTCACCCCTTTTATGAATTCTTCCACAAGGCTGCTGGGGTGGCTAACATGACTGTTGACTCTGATAATTACTGGGCTGTTTTCAGCCAGGACAGAGTAAGAGATCTAATTTACTCTCATACCTTAAACGACTCAAAATACATAAAAGAACTGTTTTCAGATGTTGGCCAGCAGACAGGTCAGGATTGTTATCCTAGATGGGGAAATAAACAGGTGAATTCAACTGCCCCACTTTACTGTCTGCAGCAAGTTTCCAGGCTGAAACACTGGGAAAGTTACACAGAGGCCAGCAGTCTCCCTAAACTGGTGGCAAAAGAATGAGAAGGGAAGGTTCTAAGTAGTTAAAGCACCAAAGAGAAGAGAGTAGCACACAGGAAGGAAGCTCCAGAGAAATGAGAAGCAGTGAAAGAAAAAACATCCCATCAATTTAGAATTATTTAAAAAACCAAAGCAGAATGCTTTCGTTAGACATCAAAACACTGAAAAAAATCACTATCAGCAGACCTGCACTACCAAAAATGTTAAAGGAATTTCTTTTGACTGAAGGAAAATAACAGTCGGGAATCTGTATCTACACAAAGAGCACTGGAAATCACAAAATCATGTAGGTAAACATAAAGTAATTTTTTCTCAGTTTTAAAGTCACTTTTAAATATAATCGTTTAAAGGAAAAATAATCACAATGTATTATGGGATTTATAACAGTCTGGATATAAAATGCATAACAATAGCACAAAGGTCCAAAGAAGGTAACAAAAGGTTCTTAAGACTATAAACAAAGTGGTATAATATTGCTTAGAAGTAACCTATAAAAAGTTAAAAACAGTATGCACCTTAAAGTAGCTAGCAGTGAAAAACAAACAACAAAAAAAACCCTAAGAGGTATAGCTAATAAATTAACAAATGGGATAAAATAGAATTTAAAAAATTCCAAAGAGGTCAGAAAAACAGTGAAAAAGGGGTTGGGCACGGTGGCTCATGCCTGTAATCCCAGCACTTGGAGAGGCCGGGCCGGGTAGATCACCTGAGGTCAGGAGTTTGAGACCAGCCTGACAAACATGGTGAAATCCTGTCTCTATTAAAAATACAAATATTAGTCAGGTATGGTGGTATAGGCCTGTAATCCCAGCTACTTGGGAGGCTGAGACAAGAGAATCACTTGCCAGGATCGCACCACTGCACTCCAACCTGGGCAAAAAAGCAAAAAAA
>NW_016107640.1:1187074-1189805 GCF_001604975.1 Cebus imitator | reverse complement strand
GCCTCCTGGGTTCAAGTGATTCTCCTGCCTCAGCCTTCTGAGTAGCTGGGACTACAGGCGTGCACCACCATACCTGACTAATTTTTTTGTATTTTTAGTAGAGATGGGGTTTCACCATCTTGGTCAGGCTGCTCTTGAACTCCTGACATCAGGTGATCTGCCCCCTTGGCCTCCCAAAGTGCTCGTATTACAGGCATGAGCCACTGTGTCCAGCCAGAGGTCAATTTTGAATATAAAGAAATAATAGGTTAAATATTAAAGGTTAAAAAAAGATATACCATGCTAACAGTAATTTTAAAAAAAGCTGGGATGGTAATATTAATATCAGATTAAACGGATTTCAGAAAAAAATGATATTGCTAATGATGAGGTCCATTTCATAATGATAAAAAAAACAGTCACCAAGAGCGTATAACAGCCTAAACATTTATGCACTTAACAACATAGCTTCAAAATATATGAAGCAAACAACAATAGAAATGTAAGGAGAAACAGAAATACCCACAATTTTATTTGGAGACCTCAACATACCCTCTTTCAATAATAATCCATAGAACAATTAACAAAGTATCACTAAAAAGACAGAAAACTTGACCTGACATTTATAAAACACCCCACCATCAAAAGCAGAATGTAGATCCTTACCACATACACACAAAACATTTACCATGATAGATCACATCCTGGGCCATGAAACAAGTCGCAATAAATTCAAAGAGACTTAGACCAGGTGCAGCGGCTCACACTTGTAATGCCAGCACTTTGGGAGGCTAAACCGGGAGGATCACTTGAGCTCAGGAGTTCGAAAACAACCTGGACAACAAAATAAGATCACTGCCTCTACACATACACAAAATTAGCCAGGCTCAGGGATGTGAGCCTGTAGTCCACCTACTTGGGAGACTGAGATGGGAGGATAGCTTGAGCCTGAGAGTCTGAGGATTCAGTGAGCTAGGATTGTACCTCTGCACTTCAGCCTGGGCAACACAGTGAGATCCTAGCTCTAAAAAAATAAATAAAAATAAATTAATAAGAATTTAAATCATAAAGTGTGTTCTCCAACCACAATGGAATTAAATTAGAAATCAGTAAGAGATATCTGGAAAATCTCCAAATATTTGGAAACGAAGTAACTGGTGATTTTAACAGTCACTGGACCACTCTTTACTCTGAAATGAGGTTACCAAGTGCTATGGGCTAAATTGTGTCCCTTCTCAAATTTGTATGTTGAAGCCCTAAACCTCAAGGAGACTGTATTTGGAAACAGGGCGTTTAAGGAGGTAATTAAGAATAAATGGGCTTATACCAACAGGGTCCTACTCCCGTACAACTGATAATATAAAGAAATATTATATTCTTTATATTCTCTTAAAAGATGAAGGTTCACACAGGAAGAGTGCCTCAGCAGAAATAAAATCAGCTGGTATCTTGATCTTGGGTTCCCAAACTCCAGAACTATGATAACATAAATTTCTGTTAAGTCACCCAGTCTATGGTATTTTGTTATGGTAGCCTGACCTGATTAATGTGCCAAAAGCTAAATAAAAGCCAGGAATTTGACTCCATATTTCCTTTTCCTTCCTGAAACTCTGGGGAAGTAGTCTTGCACTTAGCTCTAGATTCCTGGATAAGGCATAGTGGGTCTGCACCTACAGCTAGGTGTTCTCAGTTAATAAAGAGGGAGTTAAAGTGCCAGGAATAAACTAGGGCTTCCAAAAGTCTTACACTTGGGGAGTTAGGGGATGCATGCTCAGATTAATAGTGTGGTACTATATTCCACTACCAGTTATTTTGTATATATACTTCTGGTTTGTATTCCTCACTGCCAGTACCACTAAGGACATCACCGCTTTCATTGGTCTCTCTGCATCTTGTCTCTTACCCTTCCCATCCATTTTTACCTCCCTCAAAAGAATTCTATAAAATGTAAATATGATTATGTTGGATTAAATCTCCATAACGGACCCCACTATTTACTAATAAGAGCCCAAATTTACACTTTTTAAAGCAATTTAAAAGTCAGTTAGGGCCAGGTGCGGTGGCTCACGCCTGTAATCCTAGCCCTTTGGTAGGCTGTGGAAGGCAGATAACCTGAAGTAAAGCGTTTGAGACCAGCCTGGCCAACATGGTGAAACCTTGTCTCTACTAAACATACAAAAATTAGCTGGGCGTGGTGGTGAGCACCTGTAATCCTAGCTACTTGGGAGGCAGAGGCAGGAGAATCACTTGAACAGGGAGGCAGAGGTTGCAGTAAGCCAAGATTGTGCTACTGCACTCCAGCCTGGGTGACAGAGTGAGACTCTGCCTTAAAAAAAGAAAAAAAAAAAAAAGTACCACTGGCTGGGGTGGGTGCATATTAGCAATGGGAAGGTTGTGTGCATGTGGAGACAGCAGATATAGGGGAAGGTTCTGTAGAGTTTTGCTGTGAACATAAAACTGCTCTAAAAACAAATCTTATTATTAAAAAATTACCTCCCATAAAGGTCAGAAAAATATATACTTATTTTGTGCAGTTTTAAAAAATGAAAATAATCGATTCCCTTATTTATTTATTTATTTATTTTTTTTGAGATGGAGTTTTGCTCTTGTTACCCAGGCTGGAGTGCAATGGCCTGATCTCGGCTCACCGCAACCTCCGCCTCCTGGGTTCAGGCAATTCTCCTGCCTCAGCCTCCTGAGTAGCTGGGATTACAGGCACGCGCCACCATGCCCACCTAATGTTTTGTATTTT
>NW_016107640.1:1158422-1186339 GCF_001604975.1 Cebus imitator | reverse complement strand
GCCTCCTGGGTTCAGGCAATTCTCCTGCCTCAGCCTCCTGAGTAGCTGGGATTACAGGCACACGCCACCATGCCCAGCTAATTTTTTGTATTTTTAGTAGAGACGGGGTTTCACCATATTGACCAGGATGGTCTCGATCTCTTGACCTTGTGATCCACCCGCCTCGGCCTCCCAAAGTGCTGGGATTACAGGCTTGAGCCACCGCGCCCTGTATTTTAGAGATATGCCAGAATAAGAGTCTCTAATGACTAGTATTATACACGGTACGATGATGGCTTTTAGCATTCTATTAATACAACAGCCCAGGAAATGGCAATTTAGTGTCAGTCAGATTTCTGTTTGTAAAAGGTCTTATCTATAGAAAACAGCTGAAAAAAAGTTGAATTATTTCATTCACATCGAAGAAAAGACTGCTGGTAACTGCTTTCTGGTTTGTGACTGTGGATCAATTGTACAGTTTTAACACTGTTACAATGTTATAATAATGGCTAACACTTCTTAGGCTCTGAATATGTGCCAGACTCTGTAAGAATTTCTTTTTTTTTTTTTGAGACAGTCTTACTCTTGTAGCCCAGGTTGGAGTGCAATGGCATGACCTTGGCTCATTGCAACCTCCCCCTTCCAGGTTCAAGTGAGTCTCCTGCCTCAGGCTCCCATGTAGCTGGGATTACAAACACCTGCCACCACACCTGGCTAATTTTTTTTTTTTTTTGTATTTTTAGTAGAGATGGGGTTTCGCCATGTTGGCCAGGCTGGTCTTGAACTCCTGATCTCGTGATCCTCCTGCCTCAGCCTCCCAAAGTACTAGGATTACATATGTGAGCCATCGCAACTGGCTGATGAATATTTTTTCTTATTTAATCTTCACAAAATACTAAGAATACAGTAAAAGTTAAGTACTTGCCCAAAGCCCACATATTAACCATCATACTGTACTTCCAAGAATAGGCCCATCGTATACTTAACAGTCATTCATATACAATTACTATTGTTAACTAATCAAATCTAAAATGTCAATTTTAAGACATATTGATCTTTTACTAACAAAAAAGCTTCCAATTAAACTACAGTGTTGGTCAGATGAGGTGGCTCATAACTGTAATCCCAGCACTTTGGGAGGACAAGGCGGGTGGATCAGGAATTCAAGACCAGCCTGGCCAACATGGTGAAATCCGTCTCTACTAAAAATACAAGAAATTAGCTGTGCATGCTCGTGGGTGCCTGTAATCCCAGCTACTCAGAAGGTCAAAGCACAAGAATCACTTGAACCCCGGAGGCGGAGGTTGTGGAGATTGCCAAGATTGTGCACTGCACTCAGACCAGGGTGACAGACCGAGATTCCACCTCAAAAAAAAAAAAAAAAAAAAAAAGCAGCAATCTTACATCAGAGATTTAGCATGTAGACTATGTACATTTAAAAATAAACGAAACATGATTATCTTAAAATTATCAGTTTTATCAGATTTTGACTTAAATGTAAAACATACAACTAGACCTGAAAACAAAGTGGGGCAACTATTTGAATGATTTTCAGCTTCTTTTAAATTTTTATTTATAACTGACACATAATTATACATATTTATGGGGTAACAATGTGATGTTTCAATGCATTTATACACTGCATTTATATGGAAAACACTATGAAGATTCTTCAAAAAATTAAAACTAGAACTACCATATGATCCAGCGTACCATTATTGAATATATATTCAAAGGAAATGAAATCAGTATGTCAAAGGGATATCTGTACTCCCATGTTTACTGCAGCCCTTTTATGCTTCTTTTGAAAAGATATCCAGTCTTCGAGAATAAAACTATTTACCACAAACCTCTTATTTGAAGAAAAAGTAAAAGAGATAGTTATAGGTACAGATGTGTAAGAACTGCATTCATAATTTATGCTTACTTATTTCTAGTCAAACGGTTTGTACATTAATCAAAGTAAAAATACTTCCATCAAAATGTATGTTTAATAAACATTGGTTAAGGTAAACATATATAATAAAAAACAGGATGAATTAACACTGGATATTTTATGAGAAAGGCCACCAAAAGGCACTGAGCTGAAAGTTGTTTGACTTCACTCTGTGTGAGTAGTAACCAAGAGCCCACCTACAGTGCTATGGGATCCTTCTCCTCCTTTCCACTGCTCCCATCTTGATCAGCCCAGGTTATCTGTCATTTGAAGGAGCAATGATGGGGAGGGTAGAGACCATGTTCCACAAAAATAGAAAACTGTCAATTCTAAAAAAGGGGGCAATGGACTAGAAGTGTATCAGAATGATAGCTTTCCAAAAAGAAAACGAGATGATGTAATCACATCAAGAAAGAATACCCACCAGTTCCTTCAGTCATTCAACCATTTGAAGGAGGCAGGCAATGCCGCCCTTGAGCGGATTCATTCATTGCCCTCTGTGCAAATATAGGAAGATCAATCATTTGGGATAGAAAATTAAATTGTAAATGGCAGTTGTAAAGATATCATCTTGCTATAAGGTTGGTAAGAACAGAAACAATACTTTTTCTGATTTTTTTTCCCACAAAATAAGTTTCATATTGCTCTGTTTCCTCTTTGAAATAGTAACTCTGCCAAAGGCAGTATCCTTTGATAAAGATAACAATCAAGTAGCGGGATTTAACACTAAAGTAATGTTTTAATTAATGTTTTATTGGATAACTCTGTGATCATTATCATTAACTTCAGGCAGCCAAGTATAGATTATTTCCAGAGCCAGAGCCAGACTAAACTGGTTTTAGTTCAACCAATTCCCACACAGTGAGAACTGCAGTCAACTAAGCTCAGCTATTATGATCAAGCACTTATTTATTTTGAGTTATTCCAAAATCATCTGCTGAGAAGATAAATTTGCCAATCTGCTTAAATTCCGTATTTAACTTAGATCTTTCCCCCAGATTTTGATAGCTAAGGTCAGTATTCATAGTTGTAAATATCCTGAAATTTGGAGATCTCTCAATAAAAGAAAAATCAAATGAAAACAATGCTAAGCAACTTGCAAAAGTATGAAAACTGCTGTACTAGAAGCCAGAGGACCTGGATTCTAATTTTATCTTTGTAATACAATAGGCCCTTTTCCCAAGGCCTCGGACACCTTGGGAAAAATCAAATGCTGTGAGCCTCAGCAAACTTACATGTAAAATGAAGGCATGTGAAACGAGATGTGCCCTTCCAATTCCAATTACCTAATTTTACTTAAGCCAAAATTTGACGTTACAAAATACTACAATCCCGTTTATTGTTAGTATCAGTTTGTTCACAAGCACAGACTAGCCCTGTTACATCTAGCTTGTCACTAACTAATAATAATCATGGGGGTGTTGGTCAGAGAACAAAACTTGTTCTAACCACAGCTGTTTTGCTTTTTGTGACTTGAAATCTTAGAATCACTTATGCCTCCTCCCTGTCTCTTATTCCCAATAAGCCATCAATGGTAAAGTCTGACTGCTATTTCAACAACCTCCCATATCTGACTCCTCACATTCACAGAGAGGCCAGAGCACTGGATGCATAAAGGGGAATAATAAGAAATGGATGAAAAAAGATCCTATTTATTTTTTTGAGACAAGGTCTTACTCTGTCACACAGGCTACAGTTCAGTCATAGCTCACTGTAACCTCAAACTTCTGAGCTCAAACAATCTTCCCGCCTTGGCCTCCCAAACTGATGGGATTACTGGTGTGAGCCTCCACACACAGTCTGTATCTACCTTTCTTAACCTCACCTTCCATCACTCCCTTTTATGCTCCCATCACAGGTGCCAAACTCATTCTCTCCCAGGGGCACCTCAAGATGCCTCAACCCTTTGTATCACTAGAATTCCTCCTGTTTCCAGAACTCCCCCTCATGGTGGGCCTTATAAAGTCACACCATGGAAGAACTCTGTGGTCAGAAAGTGATTCATAATTAGCACATTAGAAGAGTACTCCAACTTTATTAACATACTTTCTACTTTTCCAATCTTCAGATTTAACAGTGCTTCCCAAAAATTATAGCTAGTGACTCAAAAAACACTTGAACTTTTTGCTTTTTTTTTTTTTTGTAACTGAGACAGCATCTTGCCCTGTAGCCCAGGCTGGAGTACAGTGGCACGATCATAGCTCACTGTAGCCTTGAACTCCTGTATTCAAGGGATCCTTCCGCCTCAGCATCCTGAGTAGCTGGGACTACAGGCATGCACCACCACACCTGGTTATTTCTTTTTTTTTTGTAGAGACAGCATCTCACTATGTTGCCCAGACTGGTCTTGAACTCCCGGGCACAAGTGATCCTCCTGCCTCAGCCTCACAAAGTGTTGGAGTTACAGGTGTAAGCCACAGTACCTGGCCTTGAACTAACTTTTTTGTGGAACTAACTTTTTAAAAACTGCATTTTAAAGGTTTAAATCTCACCATTTATGAAAGTCTTCAAAAATATTCTTTGGTAGAGTTTTAAAATCTTTATAAAGTTCCTGAATACATCTGTTAAGTTTATTCAAAATAAAGATATTTGTTGCTCTTGTGAAAGGCTTTTTTTTTTTTTTTTTTTTTTTTAATTTAAATTTTTGGAGAGATGGTCTTGCTATGTTGCCAGGCTGGTTTCGAACTCCTGGCCTCAAGCAATCCTCCAACCTCAGCCTCCCAAAGTGGTGGGATTACAGGCATGAGTCACTGCACCTGGCCTACATTTTCTAACATAATTTCTATTCTTATGGAGGAAAAATTTAACTTTACCTCTTCATCAGATTCTACAGATTAAAAATTTGGGGTAAAAAACAATCGGATGATCTGTTTCAGCTTACACACATAATTCTTCATTACACCCATCTCATCTAATCCCATTAACCTCTTTCATGGCTTTTTATCGTTAAGAGAAGAGCCTATGACACTTTATACTTTTCCTTCTTAGAATTTAGCACAAATAAAATTAAGTCATTATTTCGGCTTTATCAGAATAAGACCAACTCTCTTACTATTGCTTAGCATAGTGCTTGACATTAAGAGGCAGGCACTCAAATGGATGTTTAATGTTTTGTAGTATCTTGTTTTCTTCTCAGTTTCAGCTTATTTCTGGTTAAAGTGATGAAAGCTAATTGTTACCCTTCCCAGATAACTATCAGTTTATTCTTCTCTTGGATTTCATATTTTAATTACCAATTTTTTTTCTATCTTATCAACTAATTCTCTTAAATGAGATAAGGAAACGTTTGTTTTAAAATAATGAAACTACATTAGGCAATCACTAAATCTCCACCTCAAGGGCAAAAATTGTGAAAAATAAAAAATAAAAGGAGAGAACACTTTGAGTTCTGATTTCTGTATTGATTACTAGAGTTTCTAGGCCTCACAGTCATTTAAAAGATTATTAGATTGATCACAGCAACCTACTGAATGCTTATGTGAGCACCGAGGGCAACTCAAAGCTATATAAAGAAAACTGAATTCGAAGTAACTTGAAAGGCTGGAAGAGTGAGAAAAAAAAAAGAAGTATTCAATATTTATGTGTTAAAACCTGTCAGTGAAATTCAGCTCTTCTCCAGAAGCAATGGGAGGACAAGCTATTGTCACTACCTTCTAGTAGGGGACAGTCATATGGAGAAAACACAGATAAGCCTAATTCATGGTGATATGATAAATGAGGTCAGGCACAGTGGCTCATGCCTGTAATCCCAGGACTCTCGGACGCCAAGGAGGTCAGGAGTTTGAGACCAGCCTGGCAAATATGGTGAAACCCTGTCTCTATTGAAAATATAAAAATTAGCTAGGCATGGTGGAACATTAGCTTAGCTAATCCCAGCTACTTGGGAGGCTGAGGTGGTAGGACTGCTTGAACCTGGGAGGCGGAAGTTGAAGTGAGCCAAGATCATGCTATGCCACTGCACTACAGCATGGGCAACAGAGCAAGACTCCATCTCAAAAAAATAAGTAATTTTTTAAAAAAGATAAATGAAATAGAACTAGATCAAGGTGATATGGGAATATTTAGGAGGGAACTCAATTTTGGACATCAGACAGAGCTCCCAGTGGGTATGATATTTAAAATGTGTGAAATAAAACTAGTCAGAATTGGGTGCTGTGGCTCATGCCTATAATCCCAGCACTTTGGGAGGCCGAGGTGGGTGGATCACAAGGTCAGGAATTCGAGACCAACCTGGCCTATATGGTGAAACCCTGTCTCTACTAAAAGTACAAAAATTAGCAGGGTGTGTGCGGGTGTCTGTAGTCCCAGCTACTTGGGAGGCTGAGGCAGGAAAATTGCTTGAACCCAGAACCCAGGAGGCGGAGGTTGCAGTGAGCCAAGATCGATCCACTGCACTCCAGCCTGGGCAACAGAGCAAGACTCTAAAAAAAAAAAAAAAAATATATATATATATATATATATAATATATAAGTATTATTTATATATTTATATTATATATATATTATATAAATACATATTTATAAAATATATATATGTATATCTTTTAATAAAAGAACTAGTCAGTATTATCGAGGAAACTTACTGGTTTCCTCAATTCATTTCTGTCTTACTTGCACTAACCTTATTTAATTTCATTTCTCTGTGCTCTGTGTAAACCATCAGACAGAATCCATCATAGTTTCAGGGACTGAAGACTCTCAAGTAGAAAACATTGTCCTTTTCACTATCCTTTGTGGGAATATTCCTGATTACATGGTGTTATCACTCCACACCCCATACAGAAAGAACTCAGACAAAGATCTGAGAAAACATTGTAACAGAAGGAAACAAACTCCTCTCTCAAAACCAAACTCTAGATTTACTTATACTCTCATAATAATGTTCTGTGTTAAAAAGGCAACAACCCACTATTCCAGTGCTGTTTTTTTTTTTTTACAGCTTCATTAATCCTAGATAAATGGCACATAACTTTCCAAAATTATCCTTAAACTTAACCTAGTTTAGTCTTAATTTTTACCTGATGGGAAAATGGTTATAACATAGGCTGGTACCCCCAAAATACACTGTGTCATTTCAACCTCCTTCCCCCCACCATACGAATGACCCCTATGTCTAGGTACTCTCAACATCATATTTCCCACTGAATGTGTGTATGTGTGAAATCTAAAACTCCTGCAGAAATAAAAAATGGACAGAAGACAGAGGTTTTTTTAATTAAGAGGTGAGAAACTTGAGCACACACAGTAAGATCAGCTCTGTTTGATTCTCTTGAACAGAGATAGAACTGGGTGATATTCATAGCAGTGGATCTGTCATTTCTTGTGCAGAATGATCACTGAAAGAGATTCCAGGTGGCAGCCTAAGTCCAAAGGAGGCATTATTAGATCTTCTCTAATCTCAGCCTACAACTCAAGAGATGTGGCATGTAGGTTCTCAAGACCTGAACACTGCATTCCAGGCTGGTCCTTTTGTGCTACGTTTTCTATCAGAAGCCCATCTAGAATACAGGAGTTTGCAAAGGAATACTGGGTACTGTCCAGGGCAAGCCCATCTACTACAAAGGTACTAATATATGGAATACATTTGGGAACATTTGACCATATCCCCTGAAACAAACAAACAAAAAAACAACAAAAAACCCACCATGTGACACTTGGCTTATGTACATCATTCTGAAAGTTGCACTCAGCTGTTTTAAGCCTCAATTTTTAAGCATTAATGCTTTTATACTCTGACTATAAACAAATTATGCTTAGCAAAATTTATTAACCTAAGGTAATGTATGATCCTCTTCAGTATTTTCCACATTATGTGTACATAAACACATACATGTTTCCCCCAGCAAGGGGGTTGGTAGCATTCACCAGATTCTCAAAAGGGTCAGTAGAAGATGCTGACATAGAGCAGTCATTCTTTTTGTACATGGATATTTTTGAGAAGCAATTTAAGGTAAGTATGTATTACCCAAAAACATATACACCAATGCAATGTCGTGAGTTAAAATTAGGATACCTCTTTCTAAAAGGATTCCCCTCCCCTTTTGTCAAATCCAAGTAGTTTCTGGGCCCAATGCAGAAGCTAATTGGTTAACACTACTGGATTCAGTGATGGTAATAAAACGAAGTATACTTGGAAAATACTTTTCACTTTGTTTTACATTTGTGTGTTCTCTCTCAGTAAGCTAACCTGCACCTTCAGCAAATTGGAGGGCTAAATAAGTTTATGTAAAAAAATCACAAAAATTTTACCCTTGATGAAAATATGAAAAATAGAACCCAGATTAAACCTCACTCCCAAAATAACATATGTCAGCTCAAAGCAATGGAAATACTGTGGTCAGTTAAAAGAAGCTGACATTTTGTACAATTATGAAAATGACAAAAGAGGATTTCAGCTTTGACGTTTGAGTTTTCAAAACACCACTACATTTTTAGTCTGAAATTTTAATATTTTGAGACAATAACACTCATATCTGTGATGATATTTAATTTCTGGCTTCCAGGCAGCTGGCTTGTCCCTTGTCATTAAATGGAAGGCTACTACAATGTCATCTTTAGCTTAGTTTTAGCTGAGGAATTCAAATGAAAAGTCAGAAACAAGTTACTTCCCAGTAAATAAATCACCAATGTGGGGGTCAGAGGTGTGTGGTAAGTTTGGGGGTGTTAGCACATGAGTGTACATACACACACAACAGAAATAAAATAACGCTACAATAATTAAACTGTATGTTATCAAAACACTACAATCAAACAGAATATTTATTCTGCCTTCTCTATGTCTCTTTTCATTTTACTCATGCTTTCCTTACACTATTGACTATTATTACCTTTCTTCAGAGATTTAGTCATTTACTTCCCCACGAGCCCTGTCTTCTCTTTCTAACCCAATCCCTGTATATCCATGGCTTTCCAGTTAATGACGTATCTCAGGAAACTGAGAACCTAGAAGTTTATCTTAGGGGAAGGTCTAAAAAAACTATATTTAAAATTCTCAAAATACTAAGAAAACTCAACATATTCACATTTTTAAATATAGAATAATTTTAAAGAAGAGGAAAGTTTTTATAACATCTCACATTTCATTATAATAACTAATAACAAATCTAAGTAGTTTTGCACATTCTTTCATTTAAATCCCACAATCAACTTAACATCTCATGTTACTGAGGGAGATACTAAGGACCAGAGGGTGAAACTATGCCCAATATTACACAGCAAAATAAAAAATCATACAATCAATCCACCCAAAATTGTTTTTCTTTTTTATTTATTGATACACCATAGTTGTATGTATTTTTGGGGGTACATGTGATATTTTAACACATGTATATGATATATAATGATCAAATCAGGGTAATTGGAATATCCATCACCTCAAACATTTATATTTTCTTTGTGCTGGGCACATTTCAATTCTTCTCGTCTAGGTATTTTGAAATACATGATAATTATCAACTATCATTTCCTACTGTACTACTGAATGACAGAACTGATCCCTTCCAACTTTGTTTTTGTATCCACCACCCAAAATATGAACCTCAAGAAAAAGAAAAACACCTTCAAAATATCAAGAAAACAGAAACCAACTTAAATTTTAATGGTAAATATTTAGCAATATTAAAGAACGGAAACATATATAACTTATTGGTGTAGTATCCCTCTCACATGACAGATGACAAGAAGCTTTTAGTAAACTCTGAGGCCCAACCGTCTATGAGCCGCCTTAGGGACTGATTATTTCTTATACCCTATCTTGACTACTTCCTGAAATTGATAATTTTACTGTCCCTGGGCTTATTATAAACCTTCTCTTCAAGTCCTATGATGTCCAGAAGTCTTTGAATGAGTAAAACTGAGGAATCCAGTGAAGAAAAGAACAGAAAGATATTTCTAGCTTCCCAGTTAATAGTCCTCATCATGTCACTTTTATAACAGCCTCACCACAAAGGATTATATAATAGAGTCAAGTAATACTGCAAACAACTGTATTTTAAAAACTTAGATCTTTGATTTTTTGATACTATAACATCTGAAGATTAAAAAAAATTACTATAGTCCAGGCACGGTGGCTCACGCCTGTAATCCCAGCACTTTGGGACGCTGAGGCAGGTGGATCAGGAGGTCAGGAGATCAAGACCATCCTGACCAACATGGTGAAACCCCATCTCTACTGAAAATACAAAAATTAGCCAGCTGTGGTGCCGTGCACCTGCAGTCCCAGCTACTTGGGAGGCTGAGGCAGGAGAATCACTTGAACCCGGGAGGCAGAGGTTGCAGTGAGCTGAGATCGTGCCACTGCACTCCAGCCTGGCGACAGAGCGAGACTCTGCCTCAAAAAAAAAAAAAAAAATTACTCCATACTTGCAAAAGCAATATAGTTTATGCAAAAACACTGTCGATACGTGAAAATGCCGGACAAAAAGTTGTCAAGACCTAACCATCTTGCCATGCTGACTATGAAAAGCAAGTACTTCTTCGATTCAGACTATGAACAAATAATGACATCTCTGCAAGGAAGACTCAAGGAAATCTTTGTGTCATACAACACTTAAGGCATACATACAGAAATCAAACTTTTGTGATAATACCTGAAGTAGAAACAATTTTAAAAAAGATTTTCACAGAACACTTAGAGAAAAAGAAAAACTCAGATTGTTACCTTTTTCTAATCTGAGTTTTTAAGTTACAGATATTTTTAAAAACTGTAAACCAAAACAGCATTTATATATTACTGCTTTATATAACTTACATATTTATAAATTATTTTCAAAATAAACAATCAGTTTTACCTTAAACCAATTGTAGGAATCACTGCATCTAGTAAATACTAGCACCTTATAAGGAATTTGCTATTCCTTATAAAGAGGCAAAGACAAAAAAGAAATCACTGTTTTTGAGAACTAAAGTATTTTTCCATAAGCATAATAGCCAATTTAAAGATTTGACACAAAGACAATAAAAATTATATTGTGAAATAGACAAATCCAAAAAATTGAAATATGCTAGCAATATTATTATAATTGATCAGATGATAAACCTCAATTACCTTCAGTATATAAAACAATTTTAGGTGCTAAGCTCAGGAATAATGCCTGGAATTCTGCCAATAATATTCCTTCTAAACACAATGGCAAAGCCTCTGTGTGACACAGCAGTACATTCAACTTTCTTACAATTTCATGTTCCCCCATCTTTTGCAGAATATTGATGAGAAATAACCTTTCTCTTACAGATTCTCTTAGGTTTTATGAAACAAACCAACACAAAATGGGTAGCAAACCAACTGAAGCAAAACTGGTTTTTATGGTTCTATAACTAGAAAATAAAGTTAGTAATCCATGAGAGTGACAGCTCAAAAAATGAAAATTGCTCGACTGACCTTCAGGTGGTTAGAGTCGTAATTTAACAAACTTGAGTCCTCTCTGCCTATGTCTGCCTCTCACTCTAAACTCTCTCTCATACCCCTTCTCCTTATGCACACAGCTGCTCTTCTTGATGTGAATGCTTTATATTGTGGAGGCCACCAAATCCAAATAATATCGCTTTATTTTGCTGTAATTTTTATAACTTCTATCAAATACAAGTTTTTGGCTACACCTTACACACCTGAAAATCTAAGAAATGCCAGTCTTTTAAAGTTCAGCCACATGTAGGTCTATGTAAAACACTTTTTTAATCTTTAAAGACTATTTTGTAAATTTTCACCTATTATTAGAAATCTTTTTAATACAAATGTTATATACACAGTATTTTTTAAAAGGATCAGCAACGGGCACAAAAGCATAAGATATATTTTGAGTTATTTTCAAGAAAATAAATTTCTCTCCTTACCAGAAATGCTAACATTGATTGTTAAGACTTTCTAATGACAGGTACTTTTTGAAAAGAACAACAAAACTCATTCTATTCCAAACTATATAGTTTGCAGAGATCACAAAGCCCTAATATTAACTCTGACCTTATACTAACTTTACTCATCAGACATAAATCGCTGAGTAAATTAAAAGTCACTTAGCCATGTACAACAAAAAAGCAAAAGAAAAACTGGTTATTAGCTCAACACGGATTGTTCATAAAATGGGCAATATGCTAATTAGTCTGCTTTGCTTTAATTAAAACAATCATTAGCTAAATCACATATGTAAACTTTAATTTCACAGTATTTGAGAAAGATACAAAAAGACCTTTCGTTTATCTAAAACATTTTAAAACTTTCCTATAATCTGTTGGACAGACTAATTTTTCCATTTCCTATATAAACAAATGATAACCTATATTCTGTTCAATTACCACATACATTGTATTAGTGTAGTTTAATAAGATCTGACTATATTTGAAGTATAAACTAAGTCAGATATGCAATTATTACATTTAGGAGGCCTACTTAAATTTTAAAACACTAGCTTAACCTTGTATGTTGTCTTCAAAATCCTTTATTATTCTTCAGTTTTCTATATGGATGTTTAATAGAACACTACAGTGACTTTGCAGTGAATTATGACTCTAACTGAACTGCACAGAACTAGTCTATCAATTAAATAATTAAGAGATTCCACAATTGGAGGTAGCATTTTCAGAAATGCTTTATAAAAACATTTTAGCACACCAATTCCTTACACTATGTCAAAAATTTCACTTAGCTAAATTCTGACAATCTTTGTCAAATTCAGAAACAATAAATTCAATTAAAAATATGTAGCTTATTTAAAACACATCTGTCTTAACAGCTTTAATTTAAAAAATACCTCCTGCCCCCACAAACAGTTAATGCTTCTGGCTAATGCACATTCTCTTCCCTGTATTCTCATCATTTCTATCACATTTTTCCCCATTAAAGTGAGCACATTGTATTTGGTTTCTTTTCTTCCTACTCATTGTTCAGTTCAGCATTTTAATAATCTTTTCAGTACTGCTGTTCAAAGAAAGCAGGATATATGAAGCTAAAGAAAATTCTCTAAGTTCAATGGTTTTCAAAGTGAGCTAGTTTTCCTAGACCTATTTATTAAAAATCCATGCAAAGCAAGCACCACAACCAACTGGTAAACAGCTACAGAAAATTGGAAGCTTAAAAATAAAGCCGTTAAAAACACTTCACTACACACCTTCTCTGTGAAGCCCTTTGTTTCCACTGAAAACCATACTGGAATCCTTGTATAAAAGAAGTTGCCTCCTGGCTATCAATAGCTATACTGTCAGTAACTGAGGGATCCAGATGTCTGCAGCAGTTAAAACAAATGTTCAGCGTTGGGTGCTGATTTCGCTTCCCTCCGTGTAAGGTTTTTCACAAAGGCAGCAGAGTAAGAGCGCACATAGCAACAGCACTCACAGCTGATTGGACGGAGGGTGTGCTCAACCTCCACTGCTCGCTAGGTCCACTACAGCTTCCTGTCTACTTGGCAGCACTGTCATGTTTTCTTTGCTCCTCTTACGAACTCAGCTGTGTTTAGGCAACTAGAAAGGAAAGAATAGTAGACTGATAATGGCAAAGCATTCTAGTGTAAGCCCCTGAAATGCCTCTCTTTAGCTGCTTTTAAAACAGAGAGGAATTTGTAAGACAAAAATTTATTTCGGTTAGTGATTCACCTAAAACCGAAGACAAAGAAGGGTTGTGGAGGGAATCAAATACTTCACATTTGAATTAAATCAGGTTCTACCGAGTGAAACCCTCTGAAAAATGTGTAAATACAAAAATTTACAACAATCAGAATAAAGCATCAACCTTCATATACCTAGAACTATAAAGTATTTTACAACTAACTTTAATTCCTAGAAAAGCACAACCTGTTACATATTCAAAATGAGACAGGTCCTGAAATGGTCTCTTCTCAAATGCATACAGTGCCTTTTAAGAGGGCTAAGGAAAACAGGTTACCAGATTAACTAGAAAAAGATTCAGAAAGGAAAAATTATCAGTTCCTTAGGAATCTCTGACAATACAAGATTTAACTAGGTATTTACAATAGATTGTCTTTTGATATATAGAACAATGACATTTAGACTTTTTTCAGGTTGCAAGTACTGGGCTTCAGTTTATCAGTTCATACTGTCTCCACAAACTTGAATAGCAAAAATCCCTGCCCAGCTTACAAAGTTGTTTGGGAGAGTCAATGAAGGTAGTAGGGGATGAAGAGACATAATGAATTAGAAAATTTTCTCATTTTAGAAATATTTCCCCTGAATGTCCCATCAACTAGGATGATGGTTTTCAAACTTTTAAAGGTTTTCAAACTTTCAAAGCAATGGAACTCTTCATTTGCTTTCTTCCTATAAAATGCATTATCAGTGGTGGCTCTAGGATTTCTATGCAGGAAAGGTTTGTGGGAGTAGGCTGAGGCTGCAGTGGAAGCAAGCTGTTTATTACGAGCTTTATCTTGAGTGTCTTGGGGTTAGGGAGTAGAGGCTGATGGAAATGTTGGAATTACTAAAATGCCCCATGAGCACTATGAGGCTATTTTTAAGTGAGAAGCCACAGATAGCACGCAATTTCCTATCAGTCCCAGAACCTACAAGATTCCTACCCCTGAAGAAGCTTCTAGGATTCCTGGAGTTCTATAGTACACAAGAAATAAAACCTAGAAGAGGTTTATTGCTTTATAGAAATCTCGTTACTTTAAAAAAAGAATCTGATCACTGGCTCCACATTTAGCCAGAGGGAGAACTGCTAAGCCCCCTGAGAAATAACAATTCGAGTTTGGAAACACAGTATGCCTGAGGCAGGTATCTCAGAGAAAGAATGGCATGGTAGAGAGAGCAAGGATTTTGGAGGTAGGCCAACCTGTGTTCAAAACATGAATCTAACATTTACCAACAGTGAGACCACGTATAAGATTATTAAACCACTATGAGCTTCAGTTTCCTCATCTGTACAACTTCCTAATCCAAGACTAGTAACAAGACTAGTCAATGTACCTTTTACTTAATAATTAGCTCATAGAATGTAGGCTGTTTACAAATGACTGGTTTAATGACAGTCTCCTATATCATACTGTAACTGCTTTAAAGGTAGGTACTATGTCTACTTTATTGTTTACCTAGCACCAGGCCTGATTTATATCTTATACAGTATTTGATTTGATTTCACAATTGTGGGAGGTGACTAGCACAAGTAGAACATCTTATTTGACCATCTTCATTGTTCTAATAAGGAAGTTAGATCTAAAATTCACAAGTCGCAACTAGAAGTTAAAGAAATCAAATTAAAAATTTTTTTTGGATTAATACATTTATATTACAAAATTAACCTTTTCCTATCTCCTATAATATACAGTCCCAAGGTTGTTTTGGAATATTTCCTTTCAGTTATAATCCTTAAACTTTAAAATTAAAGGCCAGTGATAGCATATATCTGTAATATAAAACTATTGACTGATGTCATACAAAAAGAACTTATAGAAAAAACATGAAATGTATTTAGTCACAACATGCAATTATAAATGGTAAAAGACACTCCAAGTAGATGTGCCATCTTAAAAACTTAAATTCAAGTGAGGCAGAATTTTATTTAGTGAAATGCTCCCCTCTATGCTACTAGTTTTCCAATAAATTTCAGAACAGCACTTCATATATTTTTGAAAAAAATCTTGCTTTTCCCCAATTTGCTCATCCTGGTACACAAAATTAAATAATGGGTACGCTATAAAATGATGGCACATTACCTACTTTGTAAATCTCAAGGCTACAAACTAAGAATCTGAATAACATGAAATTCTACACAAGTGCTAGTCCCAGATTCTCAATTCTCAATCCCCAACCAGGACAAGCCTCCTTTCCCCACCGGAACCCACCTAGCATGGTTAAGTATGTTCTCTAGGCTGGGCGCGGCGGCTCACGCCTGTAATCCCAGCACTTTGGAAGGCCCAGGCAGGTGGATCACGAGGTCAAGAGATCGAGACCATCCTGGTCAACATAGTGAAACCCCGTCTCTACTAAAAATACAAAAAATCAGCTGGGCATGGTGGCGCATGCCTGTAATCCCAGCTACTCAGGAGGCTGAGGCAGGAGAATTGCCTGAACCCAGGAGGCGGAGGTTGCGGTGAGCCGAGATCGCGCCACTGCACTCCAGCCTGAGCAACAAGAGCGAAACTCCGTCTAAAAAAAAAAAAAAAAAGTATGTTCTCTAAATGGACCAGTTCAGAAAACGTACTATGCTCCTGTAAGGAAACAAATACAATAGTAGATCTTTTACGAAAGTTTTTAAAACTATATATTCCAAATATAAAATGGAAACATTTCAAATAACTATTTCAGATCATCTTCATTATACCTCAAAATTGCCATTAATACACTGCTTATAACACAGAAAAATAGGATTTGACTGCTAAACAGCCCAGTTGTAGCTGTAGTGTGATCACAAAGATGAAATAAAAGGTTCAATCTGTAAAACTTTACTACTTCATGATCACAGATCACCTAATGCAGAGAAAGTGAAAGGAACTGGCAAAAAACACTGAATCAGGGACCACAGATGTGGGTTCTGGCCCAAATCCTACCTCTGATCTTAAGCACTTCTTTGAAACTCTTCATTCTTTGTCTGCAATGTTGGTATGTTGTAAGGATCAAACAGGTTGGGATAAAATTATTTTGAAAGTAGCAATGGATACTTCTATTCCTAATAATCTTTGAAGGATAGAGGAAAATGTTCAGATGTAGCAGTTTAAACATGTTTTAGAAAATCCAACCTCATTATTGGAAAGACCCCTTAAAGCAGCAAGACATAATGGAGGAAAGCCACAAATTCAAGCTCTTTCCACTTACAGGATATGTTACCAAATTATTTAACCTGTCTGAATCTATTTCTTTATTTGTAAAGTGGGAATAAGAATTTCTCTAAGCACTATAAACCACCTAGATCAGCACTTGGCTCTGAATTTTAAGTTTCCTCTTTCCCTTTGCAGACACCAGGTCTACAGATGTGACCATATGTCTGCATACACACACACACACACACACACACACACACAAATAATGGCACTACATTAGCATACATTAGTCATATACTGTATTAATAACAATGGGAATGACACAAATCTTGACCAAAGATGGTGATTTTTTAAAAGTTTCTTAAATAATGTCACATCTAACAACACATTTAACAGCTGAATAATTTGTAATGAAGATTGAACAATAGTTAAAATTTAACATTATTAACAGTTGTGGATAGAGAAGTTGATGATCTAATTAAATCAGTTTTTATTAACGAAATGTGATGTCAGTTCAGGGATAAATTAAGTCATACATTATATTGACTTCTACTTACAGGAGATTCCTAGCAATCATATTTGCTGCAATGATTATCCACGGACTTGCATTCATAATAACAAGGTACAAACAAACCAAATGGCCAAAAAGCAATGCAAATATACTGTTTTAAGAGTTAAACACATTCTTAAAATTAAAATACTAAGAAATACCTAAGAGACTTAATTGGAGCTCTCATCTTAAAAAAAATTTTGGGTTATGATGACCTAGATTCGTTCCAGGAGCAGAGCCTTGTTTACAAAATCTAAGATCTTGAAAGAAGAAAATGTTCTAGCCTGTTTTTTTGGCATCATTCATACTACATTGTTTAAAATGAGCTAGAACAGGGGTTATTTATAAGCTAAGCTACTGGACAAACACTTCGTCTAATAATATCTTGCACACACATTAGTCAGACTTCAAAAGAACCAAGATCAGGTATTAAGAATTTGGTTTTAATATCCTATATACTTTGTAAATGAATACCATCATTATTACATAAAATGTGTGCAAAGGCACAATGGATTCCTTATCCATACTTCTTTTATTCTAGGATGTTATTGATCTCCTGCTATTACAAAGAATGCTATGCTTGATTCAATCTTAAACTGAAAACCAATCATATATTTTTTATTATGATAAAATAACATTTCACTAAACATTTTTCCAGGGATCCCACATTTACTTGTCCCATTGATAACTGCTATTTTGTGAAATAATATTTTGTAGATGAAGAAACCGAATCATAGAAATTAAGGTAGTTGGTGGGTTACTTTGTAAGAATCATCTACTCTAGGTTTAATTCCAAGTCCTGTATTATTTTCCCATAACTACCTATCTCTGATACATGCCATATCTCTGCTAATAGAGACAAACAGTCATATAAATGACTGATTCTGCAGTTTAAATTCTGGAGAATGTTAACAGAAATCTGGTAGAGTGAAACAGTTGGATGTGTATTTAGTCAATCTTCTGCAGCTTTAAGAAGACTCAATCATTAAATCTCCAAAGCTTTAATACTGTTTGGTTTGCATTTAACATTTTTAAAAAATTTGCTTATTTGAAACTATTTTACATTGGTTTGCTTCCAAGTGATATGACTAAACTCTAGCATGTCTAAACGGAATTTGTTTTCCTCTGAATAAGTGTCACCATTATCATCAGCGGCATCCTCCCAATTCCCTAGGCTAACAAACTTCGGAGAGAACATACCCATTGACTGTGTGGTTAATAAGTGCCTGGAACAATCACTTCACTCAGGTTATGTCATTCTAACCAAGTTATAACATGGTGTAAAATACTATTATTATCCCAGTTTTAACCAATAAAATGGAAACTCAGAAAAGTCAGTAACTTTAAGCTTACACAGAGAAGGTAACAAAATCAAATCTTGAACACTTTTAGTTCTAAGTGCTAAGACAATCTGTAGAATTAATGTGCTGTAACATTAAAGTAAGGGGTTGAGACTATCATTTTCTTTTTAAATAAAGTAGGAAAAAGAAAATAAAGTAGTCATCGTTGCTTATAGCAATATTGATAAATAACTTGCTTTTGGGTGGGGGTCGACAGGGATGTGGTCATGGGGCAGCAATGTGAAATGTCTGACTGTGGATTGCAGTCAAAAAAATTGTAAAGCCATTGCTCCATCTGACACTGTCTCTCAATTACTACCATCCCCTCCAGTGTCTCCAAATAAGTATTTGGTTTTTACCATATCATATTCAACAAGTACGGACTTTACTTTGGAAGCACATATTAACAACTGAAATTAAGTATAATTTTACTAAATAGAGTTGGAGAAAACAGTCATTAGAGACTTGCAGGCAAAATTCACATACATCACAGACTGCCACCACTCAATTCTACAGGCCCTCTTTTACTAGAGGTGACACTACTTCTAAAGACACAGATGTTTAGAGATCCCTCAGGATTCACAATGTACAAATCCTGTAACTACTGAATACAGCTTTCTATGTAGAGAGAGACAAAAGTTGTCTTTTTCCTTATATAAATGCCAGGGTCAACCTTTCTATCAGAGCGCTCCATTTCCAATGTCATCTCAGTTCATGAAGTACTTATCATTTGAATACCTCAGTAGTTTTTACCATTTTTGACCAGGAAGAATTTAACTGCAGTGCCTAGAGAGGAAATATCAGTAAGACCTCATAAATTGAATGCTTCACTTAAAGCTTGCACTTACTGGGAATAAATTTTTATTTTCATTCACAAAAACAAAGCAAGCCGTCAAATATACATGCCCCCCTCCCATTCAAACTCAAAATATTTGAGACCACCACAAATAGATGGGGATAGTGGAGGCCAGGCACAGTGGCTCATGCTTGTAATTTCGGGACTTTAGGAGGTTAAGACAGGAGGATCGCTTGAGGACAGGAATTTAAGACAAGCCTAGGCAACAGAGTGATATCTCGTCTACACACACACACACACACGACACACAGATGCACGCACACACGCACGCACGCATGCACGCACGCTGTAGTCCCAGCTTCTCAGGAATTGAGGCAGGAGGATTGCTTGAGCCCAGGAATTCAAGGCTACAGCGAGCCATGATCATGCCACTGTACTCCAGCCAGGGCAACAGAGAGAGAACCTGCTCAAAAAACCAAAAAGAAAGGGAGAGTAGAGTGTACAATTTCTGTAAGTCTGTACAGGCCATCTGATACTCTCTTCTTCCTCTGGGCTAGCTCCCCTACCCCCAACAGCCCCCATCTTTTCTAAAACATCATAGGGTAACCTCAGTTTCTGATTCACCTGTTGTCCCAGGAAGAAAAGACTTTCTTTTTTTAAAACTACAAGTTTCTGAGGGCAGAAGCCATGTTCTTGCTCATTACAGTACTTCCAGCACATATGTGCCAGGCACACTGAAATGTGAATATACTTGTTTCAGTGAAGGAGAGGGAGAATGGTCCAAATGTCTAAGGTTTTACTATTTCTAACAGTAAATTCTGAAAAAGTTGTCACATTTAACCAGTATGACTATATAATCACAACTATTTATTGCAGAAAGAAACATTCTTAAGAATTCACATGACTTTGAAAAAAAACATTTTGTCAAAATATGGGCATTTGGTAGAAACATTTTAGAAATAGAGCATTTCTAAAACAAAATATAAGTGTTTTGTACTAAATTAAAACAAGCATCCCATGTTGTCAATCCCTTGATTTCATACAAGGGCCCATGTAAATTATAAAATATTAGATGCAATATCCTACCAAACACAGCTGGGGCAAATCAGCTATTTAATCTATATTTAAGCTAAGTACAGAATGAAATACCAGTTAATGAAAGACAAGATTTGAGTGCACTAGCAGAATAGTAAAACGACTATTAGGGTTATCATAAAATTCACTGTCCACTGAAAGGGAGGTTTGCTTGAGGCCAGGAGTTCAAAACCATCTTGGCCAACGTAGCAAGACCTTGTCTCTAAAAAGAAAAATATATATATCAAAAAATAAAAAAGGAAAATTCATGATCCAAACAGTAGTAACACATTTAGAGTGAAAGGAGACCATTATGAAATAGGATTGGACACAGGGACAACAGGAATAAACCAGGACCAACCTACATAGCATTTAACCCATCCTATCAAAGTAGTTTGAACTTAACGGTACAGTTAGAGATATAAAACAGCTAAATATTTAAAATTTTTTAAGCATGACTTTTGTATTTTATGAAACTCACTGATATAAGCCCAAATATAAAATTATGATATTTTAGAACTTATTGGAATACTTTACACATGTATGTCCATTTCTTCAAATGACTTTTTTTTAATTAAAAAGTTACCATATGCAACTTATGGCATCTTAGTTTATTCTTGTATGAAGAGAGAAGAAAGAAAGAAAAATCCTTAACCATAACGCACTCTAGTAGTTGTTAAGCAAGCAATAAGCACTTAATTTTTTATCAAGCATCTAATAAATACTAATTCTGGGCCAACCTGTGACAGGTGTGAAGAAAACAGCTGGGAAGAAGTCAGATGTCATCATTGCCCTTGAAGAACAACCATTCTAGTGAAGTAGACAGTATAAAATGAAGAAATGAGGGAAGAACAAACTATCATATAGTTCCTGGCCTTCTTTCAGTTCCTAAAGCATCACAGCCTCTTTCTAAATTCAGGACCTTTGCACATATTACCCCTTTGGCCTGGAATGTTCTTCCCCCTTACACAGCTGGTACCTTCTCATCCTCTGCTCATTTTCTCAGGGGCCTTAACCTAACCATTCTAACCAAAGAGGACTTCTCCTTGCTCTCAGTCACTCTCTTAGCCTTTGTGTATTTCCTTTAGCTCACTTGGAATGTGTTTATCTTACTTATTGAAGAGATGCTAATTTATTAACAACAACAACAGGCAAATTTATTGCATATTCAGAATCAAATACTATTTTCTAAGCACCTCATATGCATTACCTCACTTAATCATTACAATAGCCCTTTTTAGAAGGTACTATCACCAGCCTCATTTTTATTTTTATTTACTTTTATTTTTTTTTTAAGATGGGGTTTCACCATGATGGCCAGGCTGGTCTTGAACTCCTGACTTCAGGTGATCCACCCATCTCGGCCTCCCAAAGTGCTAGGATTACAGGCGTGAGCCACTGCGCCCGGCCTCATTTTTTTACATATTTAAACTAAAGATAAAAATATTGTCTTCTATATTTCTAAAAAATTAGTTTATACTATTTCCTGATTTTTAACTTTTTTGACAATTATCTCTAATTTATTTCTTTATATTTATCTCTTCTTAGCTTCCTAGTTTCAAGGATGAAATGTAAAATTCACTTTGAATCTACTTATTACTAGTTGACTTACTTCTGAGAGTCTGTATTTATTACTTTGAGAACAATGTCAAAATATAATCACCTAGCCTGTTTCTTTCCAGTTCTCTGATAAAAGCCAGATGATCATTATTTCATTTCTGGTGTCAAAACCTAGAGGCAATTGTGCTCTGCTAGGGTAAATACAAAATACAGAAAATAAGCAACTAGCAGGAAATTTGAGTTTTACTTTTTCAGTTGGACAGTATACTTTTCTTCGGGTCTTATGTTTTCTCAACTGTAAAAATGAAAGAAACTCACATTCTCCAAGGATCTTTCCAACTGTGGTTTCTAGAGACAGAGTGATTTTGGGAGTAATTTCAGAATAACAAAAGTATTTTCACATCTTGAACTTTATAAAATGGAATTTAATATGTACCACTATGTAACCTGAATTTTGTTGCTGTTGTTAGGCACTTACAATACACTGGTAAATACGTGAATTCCACACCATAAGCTACAACAAAAGGTACAGGCCAGGATTAGGCTACAGCCTCCTGGACCATAGAAGTGTGCCTGCAGAATCAGCCTTCAATCAACACAATAATTACTCAAAGGCATAGGTATTCTTTACCTCAATTTCTGAATAGCTAGTATATCAAGTTAAGAAAGACACACATGCTCAGAGAAACAATATTTAAGGAAGGAGTTACGCCAGCAGATATCTTAAGAGCCAGACAAAAAAATTAAAAAAAGGAGTAATGAATGATGGAATCTTAGACCTAGAAGGAACCTCCAAATTTATCAAATCTAATCTCTTATCAGATGAGGCAACTGGTGGTCAAAGAGGTTGGTGATTATTCACACAGATGGTGGCAAACTAAGACTAAGAAACTGAGATTGGTTCTCAGTGCTCTTTCTACCACAATATACTGAACAAACCTCACTCTTACACGACCACAATTTTTTTTTAAAGTGTTAGTGTAAAAGTGTCTGTCTGGGGAGAGAAGGAGATACATCCCTACTCTTTTTAACACAACTAGGAAAGCTTATCAGTATCATGGGGACTTCATTCTCAGATCTTATATGAAGCTGAATGGTATGAAAGTCTCTAGTCCCATAGAAGTTAAGTTTCTACCAGCAATGATCAGGAATCAGAGATGGAATCTCCAGTTTTACTATGTATTTTTCTTCCATTTCTTATAACACACAGCTATTTAAAAGTAACTAGTGCAGCTTACCACTCTGACAGAGTTTTATAAAACAATAGACATAGTATTGTTAGTATTCTGTGCCATGTTAACATTTCCAATATTTTTTGTAAAACAAAACACAAATCCTTCATACATTATAAACAAAGAATGGTGGCAAAGGGAAAAAAATTAGCTAACAGTAGAGGCATGTTGAGTAATTTTTATAACAGCAAGCCATAATGTAATTTTGAGAGCTAAAAACTGATTTTAAGACTGTCAGATACTAGCAAATGAATGAGGCTCAAGCTCCTTATAGCTTGACATTCAAAACTGTAATCTCTCCTTATTCCAAAGAAACCCTTCCCATTCACATTAGTCTGTCTGCCATCTGTTAAACATTGGAATTCTATCTTCACATCTTAAGTCATTCCCTCTGATTAGAATGTCCTTCCTTCCATTCCCTTCCTTGCCCCAATCTCCGTAAATTTTTTGTCTATCCATGTCATGCAGTTTTTGAAGGATCAACTCAGCTGATGTCTCTGCCAAGACAGTCCCAGACCTAAATTAATTTATCCAGCTAGAATTAATCATTTGCTATAACCTTTGATAATAAACATTACTTTTACCATTAATTCAGTTCTCAAATGTCCTGCATTATAGTTATCTTCTTTCTTGAATTATATTTTCTATAGTAAAGAGAATACAATATACATCTCAGAGGTCATACCACAGAATAGCTCATCAATAAATACTACTGAATGAAAAGAAAAAAAATTAGCCCAATGATCATGTGCACAAACCATCAATTTTTTCAGATTACCTAATTGTTGGGAGATAAATTAAAAATAAGAGTTGTACATATTAAGATGACATGTATTACATGAATTTAACTATTTAATCAAAACTTTTTTTGAGACAAGGTTCCACTCTGTCGCCCATGCTAGAGTGCAATGACATTACCATAGCCCACTACAGTTTCAAATTCTCAGCTCAAGTGATCCTCCCATCTCAGCATTCCAAGAGCTGGGACTATAGGTGTGCACTACTAAGCCCAGTTAATTTTTTTTTTATAGTTTTTTTTGTAGAGATGGGGGTCGCCCTATGTTATACGTGCTGGTCTCAAACTCCTGGGCTCAAGCAATCCTCCCACCTTGGTAATCAAAATTTTCCTTACTGAGGTATTTTATAATTTGTGGAATATTATGGTTCAAATAGATATACAAAGCTACATAAAATGATGGCATCCAAATTCACTCCAGAGCAAATCTGAATTCTATCCATCTAGAGTAGGCATGTTTCCCTTATCCAAAATCAGAGTAAGCTGAAACACTGTTCAATCAACAAAGGAAATTGATTCCAGAGTTTAACTTCACAGAAGACCACTCTGCCTTGTCCTCAGTCCTTGCTAAAGTAGGAAACCATGGACTGACAGAATCTGCAGTTGAGCACAACTGTCATGACAGCAAATTCTCATATAATTACACAGCCCTAAAGACTTTAGACATTATCCCCCATAGATTTTCTAGTACTTACACTTAATGGTGTAAGTACTACCATTAGTAAACTTCATTATAATTACAGTTCCAGAATCTTAGTTTGAATAAGTAGATTTAGAGGATACTGGCCCTGAATCCTCAGGATGGCAGCTTGTTTTCATAGAAAGCTGGTGCCCACCTTGTGCCCAGGCATTGAGATGGATGCTAACATGTACTGTTTCTTTCAATCCTTGCAGAAACCTTTGAGAAAAGAATTGCTATTCCCATTTTTACAGATTTCCAGGCAATTAAGACATAGACAGTTTAACTTTACTCAACTCACCCACCTAGTAAGTAATAATGTTGATGTCTGAACAATGAGTTGTCCAGCTCAAAACCCATGTTCTTTCCACTGCACTGGCTGCCACACAATAATTCCTGAAAGTCAAATCAAGAATACCATCTAGAGTGCAGGCATTGTGGCTCACGCCTGTCATCTCAGCACTTGGGGACACTGAGGTGGGAGGACTGCTCAAGGACAGGAGTTCCAGACTTGGGCAATATAGCAGACCCGCCTCTACAAAAATTTAAAAGTTACCTGGGCAAGGTGGTGTGCGCCTGTAGTCCTAGCTGCTTGGGAGGCTGAGACAGAAGGAGTACTGGAGCCCAGGAGTTCAAGGCTGTAGTGACCTTTGATCATGCCACTGCACTCCAGCTTGGGCAATAGAGTGAAACCCTATTTTGATGGAGGGGAGGGGGGAAGGGAGAGGAATATCAGCTAGAAATTGACCAAAAGAAAAAACTATTGGAACAGAAAACCAAATACTGCATGTTCCAAGGTGAAAGTGAAAGTAAACACTGAGTATGTATGGACATAAAAGTGGGAACAATAGACACTGGGGACTACAAGGGGAATGGAGAGAGTTAAGCAGGTGCATACTGAAAAAATACCTGTGGTACTATGCTCACCACCTGGGAACATCAAGTTCAGCAAGTGTAGACTGAAAAAATACCTGTGGTACTATGCTCACCACCTGGGCGATGGGATCATCTGTATCCTAAAACCCAAGCATCACAAAATACACTCATGTAATGAACCTGCATGTGTGCCCTGTGTATCTAAAATAAAAGTTGAAATTATGGGAGTGAGGGGAGACTGAAGACTTCAGTTAGAATTTAGGTTGGGTGTATAATGTTGGAGAAATGAAAACATGTCTACTATTTGTACAAATCAGACAGTAATCATTTTCTTTCAAGAATATCTACAAGAATGTGAATCAAATTTAGAAACTCACTTGTGTGAGTTCTGCCTGTATATTAAAGCTAACAAGAGTGTCAGGTAGGGGAAAAACTATTTTTATTCTCATATACTGTTGGTAAGACCAAAAATCGGCACTTTTTTTTTTCAATCAAAATATGTGATTTTACAATAAAAAAAAAATGTTTGTACATATTTTGATCAAGTAATTCTACTTTTAGAACTTCTTCTGGAAAAAATAAGGAAATATACTAGGATTTAAGTTACAGGAATATTCATTACAGTGCTGTTTATATTAGCCAAAACTTGGAACTTAAATTATCCAACAAAAAGACTGTACACATGAAAATGGTTAGGGTGATAAATTTTATGTTATGTATCTTTTACCACATTTAATTAAAACATCATGAAGTATAAATTGGCTAAATGACATAAGCATGCAAAACTTAGCTATATGGCTGGGCGTGGAGGCCCATGCCTGTAATCTCAGCACTTTGGGAAGCTGAGGTGGGTGGATCACCTGAGATCAGGAGTTTGAGACCAGCCTGACCAATGTGGAAAAACCGTGCCTCTCCTAAATATACAAAAAATTGTCCGGGTGTGGTGGTGCATGCCTGTAATCCCAGCTACTTGGGAGGCTGAGGCAGGAGCATCGCTTGAACCTAGGAGGTGGAGGTTGCAGTGAGCCAATATCACACCATTGCACTCCAGCCTGGACAACAAGAGCAAAACTCCGTTTCAAAAAAAAAAAAGTTAGGTATGCAACCATAAAAGATACCATAATGGAAGAATATTTAATGACACAAAAATATATAAATTATATTAGGTAAAAAAATTGCTTTGCTAAATAGTACATATGGTTTAATATAACTACATATTAGTATGTACATACATTTATAGACTAGAAGGATGCACATACACACACCCCCCCCAAAATATGAACTCTCTAATCAAAGAATAGGAGAATTACTATTGAGTATTTTCTCCCTCTCTTTTGCTTATCTAAATTTTGTACTTCTTTGTCATTTTTAAGAGGATAAAAGGAAAATTCCCTACTATTTCATAGGATTTAAAGGATGTTAATGTCCTAGTTTAGGGAACCAATATATCTGAGGCCATGATTCCTCAAACCACAAACACTACACCAGCAAGAGACATTTCCAGAGGAGTCCAGAATTTTTCTAGTTGCCCCGAGACTCACACACAATATCCTGATGACTTATTCATCTGTACATTTCCAGAACCTCACACAATAGCTGATATGTAAACATAAATGCTTATACAATGAAGAGCTACTTATATTTACATAGCACTCTATCTTGTATATAGGGAGTTTATGTATATCATCTCATTTGATTCCACAATAACCTTGTGAACTGGGCATAAACATTCCCATTTAGAAGCAAAAAACTGCAACTAGAGAATTAGATCTTAGGGTTACTAAACTAACAAATCACAGAAAAGAGAACGCATAAAGTTGTCAAGTAATAAGTTTTATGCTACACCACAAAGACATTAAAATGTGTACAACTGTTCATTCAGTAAACACTGATTGAAGAGCCACTAAATACCAGGCACCTGTCTGTGTACAGGGAAATGTAACAGTGAACAAGTGCCACTAAGACCCTTTCCTGCCCTCATGAAGCTTATATTCCTATTGGGGAGAGAAGCAAAAAATGAAATAAACACAGAACATCAGGTTAAGCAGTGTAAGAACTTTGAAGAAGAGTAATGCAGAGTAAAGGGAGAATAAATTAGCTGTACTCTTTGAAGGGTGATCTGAGAAGGCTTCTTTGATGGCAGAAAGCCAAGACTGAAAAAAAAAAAAAGACCCATGAGACTTATATTCTAAGAGAAGATGTCAAATATAAAGACTCCAAGGTGTCAAATGTGCTTATAGTGACTGAAGAATAACAAGACCAATATGGCTAGACTGCAGGGAACTTTGGCAATTACTAAGAAATGAGGTTAGCCAGTCTGAGACTAGGTTTAAAAATGTAATTCTTTAATGTGTTATTAATGGAAAAAAATCTGGAATTTCAACAATATGTACCTTTCTCT
>NW_016107640.1:1154387-1158392 GCF_001604975.1 Cebus imitator | reverse complement strand
TGTCCATATAATATTTAAAAGCTAATTAGCTGTTCTATTTACATGATCTAATTTTTTAATCATATTCTTATGATATACTCCAAAACTTTTGTAAATGTTGTCTAACATCAGGGTCTAACTCAATTTCTGTAAAAGGGGGCAATGAACAACTTTAAAAGGCAATGTGAACAGAGATGTTATTGGAACAACTAGGAAAATATGAGTATAAATTGTACACTAGATATTAGTACTATGTAAGTATTAGATTTCTTGAATTTGGTAACTGTATTGCAGGTATGCAGAATAATATTTTTATTTTTAGAAGACACATGCAGTGTTATGATGGTAAATGTTTAACAGTTGGCTCACAGAGGAAAAAAAAAGCCTTGGTTTACAGCACTGCCAGTTTCCATGGTATAAATACTGTTACCATGGCTGATTTCAAGTAACCAACTAGGTGCAGAGTTGAAAAGAAATATACACAATCAGCTTTTACAAGCCGGTACCTGCCCATTCTAGCATACTATTCAATTAATGTTTGAAGTATGTGGGGCTGAAGTGTCAGGATGTTTGCAGCTTATACAAATGGCCAACAGGCATATGAAAAACATGTTCAACATTACCAATAACCAGAGAAACACAAATCAAAACCACAGTGAGATACAACCTTACTCCAGTTAGAATGGCTGGAGACAAAAGAAAGACAAAAGAAAACAAGTGTTGGCAAGGATGTGGAGAAAAGAGAACAGTTACACATGGTTGAGACTGTAAGTTATTATAGCCATTATGGAAAACAGTATAGATAGAACTACTATATCATCCAGCAATTCCACTACTGGGAACATACATCCAAAGGAAATGAAATCAGCATGTTAAAGAGATATCTGTACTCCCATGTTTAGTGCAGTATTATTCACAATAGCCAAGATATGGAATCAACCTGATCAACCTAAGTGTCCATAAAGAAAATGTGGCGCGCGCGCGTGCGCGCGCACACACACACACACACACACACACACACACACACACACTATAGAGCCATAAAAGGAATAAAATCCTGTCATTTGCAACAACATGGATGAACCTGGGGGACACTGTGTTAGGTGAAATCAGCCAGATACAGAAAGACAAATACTGCATGATCTCACTCATGTGGAATCTCAAAAAAAGTTGTATCATAGAAGCAACCAGTAGAACAGTGGTTTCCAGAAACTGGGAAAGCGGAAGGAGAGAACAGGGAGAGGTTGATCAACAGATACAAAGTTACAATTAGATAGGAGGAATAAGTTCTGGTGTTCTATTGCATAGGATGACTAAGGATAACCCTAAGTATTATACATTATAAAATAACTAGAAGAGTCCTTTGAATGTTCCCACCAAAAGGAAATGATAAATGCACAAAGTGAAATATATGCTAGATACCCTGATTTAATTATTACACAACATATATATATATGGGAACATCATATTGGACTTCATAAATATATAAAATTGTAATGTGTCAACTGAAAAAAGTAGCAGTTTGAAATAAACAAAAAGGTACTGCATTAAAAATAGAAAAATAGACAACAAAATTCCACATCTATCCATCCCACCCAGCCATCCTACCCACTTATGTAAAGATAAAAGCTCTAAAATCTTCACAATTAATCTATGAAAAGGTAAATGGATGTTAATTGTAGTATTTCAACTTTTCTGTGGGTTTGAAATTTTTAATTATATTTTTAATTATAATAATTGGTAGAGCAAGCAAAGTAGGGTAATTTAGAGAAATCCTATGGTCAATTCTTTTATAACATGAATAGTAAGTTCTTTGTATAACAGCATCCCTCTGTCAAATATACCAAATATGATATAGACCTTTAAGTTATTTTAAGACCAAAACAAACAACAAGAAGTTTGCCAATATCAAGAGCCAAAATTATACATTCTCTTACTGTTATAAATTTAAGTAAAAATGGCCAACTAGATAATGATCTCTCTCACAAACCATGATCTCTCTTCACAAAAGAAAATTGCTAATTTGATGAAAAATGTAAATGCATTTTCTAGACATTAGGATAAAGTTTTAAAAATAGCCTAATTTCAGACAGTGATGCTAACTTAATTCCATTCAGGAATATATGTTTGGTAAGTGAGAAAACAAAATATGAAAACTTTAAATATTAATTAAAATGTTTATTCCCAAATACAGATTGGTCATGTTCCCAAAAGGGATGTATTTAAGTCTGACCATTATTTAGACTTAAATATTACTGACAAGCAACCTGAGTTATAACTACATTCCCAGAAAAATCTACCAAAGGTTTCTTAACCTATAATGGCCATCTTGCAGCATCATGGAACAAGTCTAAATTGTGGGTGACAGAAGCAGTAGGGCCATGCTCCAAGCACTTAATCAATCCTAGGTAATATTCTGAAATAAATAAAAAAGCAATTTTGGGCAACATCTTGCCATTCTGTATTTTCCAACAGCCTCTTTCTAGTTCCCACCTCTGCCTCACTCTCTGCTCTGATGCTGCTCTAAACTATTCATTATAGTCTACTAGCACCCAGAAATAGTTGGCTATGTTCCAAAATACCTACTTTCCCTCTCCCATTGCATTTGCATTAAAGACTGGGTAGTTCAATGCTGATTTCAGTTTTTTTCTATGTGGTTGTACATTTCAGAAGACAAGGTTGACAGTGACATAATAAATGTCTATTGATCTTTTATGCTTGTTACAACTAGTTTTCAAAACAGAATACTGAAACACTCATTTCCTCAGTGCAGCTGTTCCAAGTTGTATATTCTTGTTAGTAAAGGAAACTACTTACCAATCCCCTACCCAGTGCTAGGCCTATGTTAAATGTGAAACCATATGTTCTCAGTTTACCTTTCCCACAAGGCTTAAAGTTGATGGTATTAGAGCAAAAAAAAACAAAACCGTTGTTCAGAAAGGCTATGTAATACTTTTTCAAGCTTCTAAAGTTAGAATTTCAATCTAAATTTGATCCTAAAGGCTTAGTGTCTTACCTTTTCTTGCATTATAGTATGCTGCTAAAAAGAAACCACTTAAACCAAAATATGACCATCATTTCAACAGTCTTTGAAAAATGTATAACTAAATACACATTTCTTAATCCAAGTGAATCTCTGGTTGGTGTAATTTGTCAGGATAAAAAGACAAAACTAAAAATAAAATTCTCACACTGTGTTAATAGATATTTTTAGACAGAAGAGTACTAACTAAGATGCAGCTGGCTGTATTTGGGAACACCTAGCCCTTTGCTCATCTATACAAATAATCTTGCCTGCAGAGTAAATTGGTCCACATCTACATAGCATTTCATGGCTTACTATGTTCTTTGACATATTACCTTAGTTGAAGCTCAGAACCAACTCCCTTAGCCAGCTATATCCTACAGATGAGAAAACAGGTTTGGGACTTAATCCAAGAATGAGTCCCAAATCTAAACTCTACATCCTTTGAGTTTTTTCCCTATTATTCTATCCAACTTGTACTTTCTTATATTCATAAACCTGAGATTTGCCAATTTGAACATATAGACATTTTGTCTCTCTCAGAAACAGCAACAAGAGCAAATTCAGCACAGGGGGTGGATGTCAGAGTGCTTCTAGCAAATGTTTGTGTATGAATCATTTGTTAGATGTGTATAAACTGGAAACCATTGTAACCAAATGACTATTGCCTACTTTTATTTTATAGTGTTTTAATTCAGTAAGACATTATTAAGAAATATAACCCTTATTTAACTTATGGACAGTATCTTTAAACGTATTTCAAAAAAGTTGGGTATAAACGTGCGATAATAGCCTAACAGTCATTAATTCAAACCAATCCCTAAATTGGCAGAATTTCAGCTGGTATCCATAAAACAATCAAAGATTGCTACCCAGCTGCTCCTATTCCTATTTGCTCCACAAACACAGAGACATACAAGTCATTCTTTCATTTAACAAATATGTATTAAACACCTACGCACCTACCATGTACAAGACTGCCTGCTAAAAGATGGGAATAC
>NW_016107640.1:1150333-1153802 GCF_001604975.1 Cebus imitator | reverse complement strand
TCTCTCAAAAAAAAAAAAAAAAGACAATTAGCCAGGCATGGTGGCATGCACCTGTAGTCCCAGCTACTCTGGAGGCTTAAGCAGGATGATCTCTTGATCCCAGGAGTTGAAGGCTACAGAGGCATTATTGTATCACTGTATTCCAGCCTGAGTGGCATAGTAAGACTCTGTCTCATACGACAGTAAAAGAAAAAGAAACTCTGACATGAAGAACTATTCTGATTTTTCGCCTCTTTGAGCAAAGATTGCATTAACTATTAACAAATTGACTTTGGTTTACTTACGAAGAAGTACTGCTTCCAAGTACTAAAATTTTGCTTTTCACTATCAAAAAAAAAAAAAATCAGTAGTCTGAGTTTATTATTTCCAGTTTTTAAACTCCCCAGCCTCAAAGTAAAAGCATTTTCATAATTAGATGCAGAGAAAGGCAAAATAAATATATTCTTTGTTCAACAACTAATTTTTTTCTGTATTTGTTCAAAATGCAGAATACTCAGTTCTTGAAGAGAAAATCAATTTTTAAGTCACTCTTCTTATATACACATTAGCCTCTCAGTTCTGCCTTCCAATTATCTTTTTTTCTCATTCTTCAAAGAAATGACAGGGTTTAGTCCACTGAATCATTTCCTTCTTACTGGATGACAGGCAAAAACACAGGCGGGGGATCTCTATGTCAACGTCTTTAGTATCTGAATCTCAGAAGTTGTATCAAGCCAGTGATTATTTGACAGCTAGTGATCTCAAGACTCATCAACATAAATGGGTGAAAGACCAACAGTAGCCAGCTTTTAACTTGAGACTACAGTGAATATACAAAACATACAGCTGAATTAGACCCCTTCTTTTGTCTTCCTCAGCTTTCACTAACTGATTGGCTTCTTCTTTAGAAAATGTCCAAAGATAATAGCAGTTTACATTTGAATGCTGAGTGCCAGCCACTGTTTTAAGCACATTACATACATTAATTTGTTTAATCCTCGTAATAACCACGAGCCAAGGTACTATTACTTCCCCCATTGTAAAGATAAAGTTGAGGCAGAGAGGATCAGCAGCTTTCCAAGATCACAATACTTATCATATATCTGTTTTGAGTTTTCCTCAAGTATTTTTAAACCACTTTGGTCCCCATATCTTATGGTATTTTAGCATTATGTACTGCTGCCAGTCAGGGAGCTAAAGAGCATATGCTCAAGTTCACTTCGCATTTGAGCTTGCCCTTTTATTAGCTGTATAACCTTGGGTAAGTTACCAAACTTCTCTCTGTGACTCAGTTTCATTTATCCATAAAACAGAGATGACAGCAGCATCTACTTCCTTGAGTATCTGTGAGGATTAAATGCGTTACATATGTGAAGTACTTAAGACAGTGCCTGGCACATAGTATGAACAAGTATTAGCTGTTGTTATTAATACTATCACCACCACCTCCACCTGGGAATTTAGCAAAAGGCTGCTTTATTTAATCTAGTCAATATTTCTTCTCCTCTAACACCTGCCATTTCTTTTGTTTGATTTACATCAACTAACAATGAACTATTCTTAGCAAGCAATGCACCTAACTGCCTTGCTATGTTTTTCTAGTCCTTAACACATCTTTCCTCCTAATTCACCAGCCCAGGAAGAAATTGTTTAACAGGGTTGCATTATGCTATAGTTAAGTTCATAAGCCACTGGAATTCTAAGGCTAATGTCTATATTTGTAATATAGCCAAAATAGAGGAAAAAACTAAGCACTTCTCTGTTTTAACCTCAAAACCAAACCCCAAAATAGTGCAGTGTTTTGTTTGTGGAACAGATTTTGCACCAACAGTTTTAACTTAAAGATCAATGGCCTATGATGTGTTTAAGTACGAATGGAAACAGATTTAAATTGCTAATTTATTGATGATTTATTTTATAGGTCTTAATCTTTCATAGCAGCTTTGGTAAGCTCAGATATTAAAAATACAAAATTAGAAACATATTTAGAACATAACCTGGAACGCTTTTAATTGCCTCTACACTGAGACCACACTTTATTTTTTAATAGAGATAAGGTCTTGTTATGTTGCCGAGGCTGATCTTGAACTCCTAAGCTCAAGCAATCCACCTGCCTCAGTCTCCCAAAGTGCTGGGATTATAGGTAGGAGCCACCGCAACAGGCTGTGGACTGCCTGTTAGACTTCTCTTGAAACACCAGGCATTCAATACACACACAGATCGGGAGCCAGGTCCAAACTTGTACATCCTTGAGTCTAAGGCAGAATAGCATTAAGTTCTCCAGCTGCCCAGCTCTAGTGAGCTGTTAACATCACTTAAAGACCTAATTATTCCAGAAAGCTTAGTCCACCCATGTCATCCTCTACATATAGAAGCCATAACTGTAATAGCAAATGACAATATAAACAAATACATTATACATATACTGCAAATATCCTTTTGTAGCTTTAAATTTTCTCAGATAACTAGATATTAAAAAATTATTAATTTGTTCAAGGCTTGGCAGGGTGAACACTATCAATGCAAAACAAAACAAAATAGTGTTAGGTTATTAAACATTTGATTATTTCCTTACCTCTGTTAGTCTATCTTGTAACTGACCAGTATATAAGCATCTGTCACATCTTATTTAACATGATAAATATTATTTATTTAATACCTGCTATGTGCCAGACATTGTCATTTTTCATTCTAACAGCGAGAAGTTGGAATTATTCCCATTTTATAGATAAGGAAATTGAGATTCTTAGAGATTAAGTAAAGTGATGAAGATCAGAGAGCAAGCAAGTAATGAACAAGTATAAAAACACAGGTCCGATTCTAAAGCCTGTGCTGACAACATATAAGACTTATCTTTGGCAGTGTTGCCCAAGTAATATTATAGTATTGCTTAAAATTAATTTTTTTTACCGTAACATACAGTAAAATACTATTGACTACTGTGAAATGTAGCTGTCATGCTATACCATAACATCTTATTTGAAAGTATAGTAGAAACTCATGACCTTCAGAGAATTTTTTTTTCTACTAGCTATCAGTTTGTTTTTATGGAGGGTATGGGGAGCAGAATTGACCAATGCTCCCCATACCCTCCATAAAAACAGATAGCTAATAGAAAAAGAACTAAGGCATTTTTCCTGACCCCCACCTTAAACTTTTACTGTTAGCCAACCAACTACAACACCCAATCATGTAGAATAAGAGTTATGTAGAAACTTTAACTCTTTGAAGCACAGCTGTCTCCCATAAAACCAGCATCTGAGTCTCTACATTAAAATCCACACTTTACTCACATTCTGAATGATTATCTGAGAAGTTCTCCCATTTATATTCATCCTAAGTATGATTATATAATTCTCCAGCTCAGAGACTAAAAGCAGGAAAATTAAAAGGTGGGCCGGGCGCGGTGGCTCAAGCCTGTAATCCCAGCACTTTGGGAGGCCGAGGTGGGTGGATCACGAGGTCAAGAGATCGAGACCATCCTGGTCAA
>NW_016107640.1:1128497-1149873 GCF_001604975.1 Cebus imitator | reverse complement strand
AAAAAAAAAAAAAAAAAGTGTAACTGTTTTCTTGCTAAGAGTTGTCTGTAACTGTGCCTTTCAAATTGCAGGTCATCATGACCCATTAATTGGTGAAGAAATCAATTCAGTGGGTTGTGACAGCAATTTTTCAAAACATGAAAGAGAGTAGAACATGTAACACTACATTGCACACAGTAAGGATAAGTACGTTTGTGAAAAGCTTATTTCAGTATTTCTGTACTAGTTTTCTAAGTAAAAGATTACTTACGCTGAGTCTTGGTAAAAAAAAAAAAAAAAAAGAAAGCCATGTGTCTAAAGGTTTATATTATTACGGAATATAATCACAATACTAAACTCACAATCCCATCATCTTTTCCTGAGAATGCTAAATAAAGAAAGCTACAATTTTTAAGGGGAAAACTTCTTTGGAAATCTTGATGAATAACTTTGTTTTCCCTAAAAATCTGTTTCAGTACATAACTAAATATTTTACTATGTTTAACACTAGTTTTCGTTGCAAATACTATTTTAAAAACTGCTTATGACTGTAAAGCAACATTTAACAACAATCCAAAACAAACAGTGACTTTGATTTTATTTGCCTGTTTATTCTGAGATTCAATTACTGACCTTGGTGCCATTTTTCCAAAGCCACTGATGTAATCTAAAAATCTAAACTTGGCATTCCACACAAGCAACGTGCTCAGAAGCAATACACTTGCTAATACTTGATACATACATAGCTGTTGCCTGATTTTATGTAATAGCGAAACACCTAAAACTAATTAAAATTACTAAATTAAGTGTGGTTTTCTCCAATTCCTTCTGGTGCATTTCAACATACCTATTTTACATAGAGAATTTGTATAATCACTTTGAAAAATATATAGAAAACAACCTGTTTAATACATATAAATTTTAAAATAAGCATCTACTCTGTAGGATATATTAATATTTCCAATCCTAATGTCTTGGACTTGGAAGGAAATCTGTCATCTAGTCCAGCTCCCTATCAAATAATCCCCACTTCACAATGTTCCTTGGAATCAAACTCATATCTGACTGAAAAGCTTTCACTACTAACCACTACTACATTAACATCTTCTAAAATTGGTTCTTGCCGTTAATCAGAAGACTGATAAACAATTACTTTGAGATCCTTGAAAAGCAGTGTATACAATATTCTTATAAATCCTGAAAATACAGGTTTAGAAAGGAAGTGACATCTACTTATCACTAGGGATTTCAGTGGCCCAAACTGTTCATATGCTGATATACTGAATACCAGGTACTCTGCAAACTTTTGGAGTTTGCTTAAAGCACAGTAATCAACTAATCAAAGTAGTAATAATAAAATAATAGTTATCAACTCAATCTTAAGTTTTCTCTTCATTTTATCAAGTTCACATTCAAGTTTAAAAGGCTTATGAACTTAGTTGACATTAGACTGATTACCTAAAAACAAGCAAGTACGACTCTAAGATGATACCTGTATTGTGGCAACAGTTAGAAATACTGTTCTTTACTTTCATTTTGAGATACACTAGAATCTCTCTTGAAGCTATTGCTTCAAAAGCACTTTTGAAAAAAAAAAAAAAAAACGCTTAACCTTCTCTTCCATATGCCTTTCTCTACCTCACCAGCTGGAATCTGTCACAAAATCAGATAATCACATATGATACAGAAATAGTTGATCCTACTGCAGAATGAGGTTAACACTTCTAAATTGAGGCACAGAAAAGAAGGAGGTGGGGGAACAAGCCCTACTTAAACAAATCATTTACCTCGGTCTGGCTTCATTTTCACATCCAATTTTCACCCAGAGTGCTGTGAAATGCACGTGTGGGTTCTTTCAACAGGCTCCCTGCTGATTCTACGGCTTCTGCTTCGTTTTCAAAGAGCTGAAAGAGATAAAAATAAAATTAATCTGGCCCTATTCTGATACCCGGACCTTGCAAGTAAACTACTGTTAAGTTAGGCCTCTTCCTGGCACCAAGTGCGGTGACAGCACCCTCGGCTGGTCTGAAAAAAGCAAAACTCTGCACTGCCTCCCCCATCTCCTCTGGATCGAGCACCCTCTTCCCTGCCTCTGTGCTCTCCAGGCCAATGTGTCCTTCTCTGACACACAGTCTCTGAACCAAGCAAGATCTATTTATAACCTGGAGGTACAGGCAAGAAGAAGAAAAAGATTCGAGCAACATAAACTAACCCCTTCGTACAAAAACGCCTCTGGAATCAGTGGCACCTCCGCAAGGGCTGGTATGGAAATTCTCCCACCTGGTGCCTGGGCGCAGCCAACTCTTCCAGTCCCCGGTGCCTCCCAAGCGCTCCGCCCGCCCCGCCGGGCCTCACCTGTGTAATTACCCTCTGGCTAGCCTTCCTGCGGCACCGCCGCCAAGTTTACACCGAAACCCGAGCCACCTCCTCCTGCCCAGCCCCCAGCCCCAAACAAACTGTTCCGGGCTGTCCCGGAGCGACCCTACCAACTCCCAGCCAGTCCTCCGCGACCGGCTTCGAGGGAGGTGTTTACAGCCGGGGGCTCGCCCCCCGCTCTGCGCAGCCCCTTCCGTCCCGCGGCGGCCCCGGATTTCCTTCAGCCCCGCCGCACGGAGCGCCGCGCCTGCCCCTCTCCCCGCGGGAGAGTTGTTTTCATGGCGCTCTCGGGCTGGCCGGCTCCTCGGCCCCTTCGGCCGACCTCTGCTGACTAACTCGCTCTCCTCTCCCGTCCCGAACCCGCCTCCTCTTGGCACTTCTTTCCGCCGCTCGCACAGCGGCTCACATCACACTCCCACCTCAGACCCCAGGCTCCGAGAGGCGCAGGGCCGGAAGGAGCGGAATGTGCAGCGCAGCGGCCCCCCGGGCTGCCTCAGGGGACAGTGGGGGCCCGAGACGACCAGCCCGAACCGGCTCCCCGGCGCCCCTGTGGCCATCCACCCGCGCCTCAGCCACCGCCTCGCTCGCTTCCTGCGCGCAGCCCTTCGCCCTGCCTGCCTGGCACCCGAGCCCGCGGCTCCCGGGCTTCCCCCGCCCGTCGCTCCGGCCGGCCCGCTTGCCCAGCGCCGCTGCCAGCTCCTTGCCCGCCCGCTGTCTCTAGCTCTGGCGCCCCGGCTCCCCGTCCCCCTCGCTCGGCCAGTTCTTTCTCTGCTGTTTGCCCTGTCAAAACACTGCCTGGGTCACGTGCCTCAACAACAGCCAACCCACCCAGCTCGTCACTTCCTCCCCGGCGGCCTCTGCCGCCCTGGCTCCCGGTTGCTGTGGCAACGCCGCCGCTCGCCCCGGTGCGCTAGTTTGGGGTCGGATTTTCGGTGCAGGTGCCCCGCGGGTGCGAGGGCGTTGGAGGCACCGGCGGAGCCCGGGAAGCCCGAGAGGCCCCAGGCACGTCGGTTGCACTCCTAGCCGGCCGAAGCGGGCCTGGATTCTGAGACCAGGAATTGGAGCTGCGCTATTACAGCGCAGGGTAACTGGGGAGATGTCATCCAAGGGCCTGCCCCAGACGTGGAGGATAATTATAGCCGCCTCCTCCTCCTCCTCCTTCTCCTCCTCCTCCTCCTCCACACGGGATGTTGGCGCAGAGTTGTGATCGAGCCCCAAGTGTACTGCAGCGCAAAATAGAACCAGGTTTAATGTGGCCGGGACAGGAGGGTAGGCAGCTACGCGGGTCAGGGAGTGGGAGAATTTAAGAACCAGGAAGCCCACCCCCATCCTAGATTTTCCCAGATCACTAGGGATTTTAGTAGGATTCAGAACCCAAGCTTCCAAGATACTCGCTGTGCTAAAAATAACCTTCATAACTTCTAAAACACTGACTCATGGGCAGGACACTTTGACAGCATGTTATTGTTGGGGAGCTGTAATTGTGTTGTGCTGTAGCAATGTGACATGATGACATTTCGTGTTGTGATGTTGTCGTCATTTAAACACAAACAGATGACAAGAGTCTGCTGTGCTTAAAAAAAGCAATCCTAACAAGCGCTGCAGCTATTAGCTACTCAGTTTATAGACAAGTACATGTGGGGCGTGAGACCAAATGGTGACAAGTGAAAATTTGCAAGGCTGTTTAGTTTCATTAGAAAAAGGTTTTTTTAGATGTAATTTTGCATAAAAGGACCACAACAGGAAAGTACTAAGACAAATCTAAAGACGGGTTTTTTTTTTATTTGTGCTCTTCTGTTTTAAACATTTTTACAATGAGTATGTACTGATTTCACATCAGAAGAGTTTTATCAAGTGCAAGATTGGCAATTCTATTTTTTTGGCCTCAGATAAAGTTCTTATGAAAAAAGCATTATGAAATATTTAAAAAGTATTATTTTCTGGTGTTTAGATATATATACTAAAATAACATGTACAACTGAGATCATCACCCTTCACTCCATGATTATATCTAATTAGAGCAGAGAGGACATTCAGGAGGGTAACATTTCATTTTCTCTGAAATGTTCTGGCATCATGAAGATGAAACTGACAAATGGCAATAGTTCTTTAATCTATAAAATGCTACAAATGTTAAATCCCAGTGGATTTGACTTTGATATTATTGAATACTGTGTTTTGTAGTTTTAAAAAGATGAACTGAAGTTTTACTAGTTCTACAATCACTTTGCAATTAACCTTGGTAATGGGAGACAGAACAGTTACAGATAAGCCAAAAACCTAAATTTAGCGCAACAGCTGGGACCAAATAACAGCTATTGTAAAAGGCTTACTGGGTGAACAGGCAGCAAAATCTGGTTCAGCTTCTTTCTTCCTCTATCTAATGCAAAAGGGGTATAAAGACCAGAAAGTGTTGAGAGCAGAAGCCAAGACTATTAGTCTGTAGCACAAACTATTCTCTTTTAAATAATTTTTAACAACACATGGGTAAATGATGTCAACATTTGTTAGACTAACCTGAATTTTTTTTTCTTATTTAGAATCTTAAACCTGTTCAAAAATTTCAAATTATTATGGCAATAGAAAAAAATATTTAAATGGTGTATTTCAGACTCATTATTTAAATTGTTTCATTCCATAATATGCATTTACTGGATATTACCTGCTAGCCACGTGCAAGTGTCTGAGAATATAAAGGTCACCTAAGCCAGATAAGGTTATTACTCTCAGGGAACTTATAGTACTATTACAGTTACATGGCCCTAATCAAGTCACATTCTAAAACCTTTGTTTCACCTATAAAAGTAAGGTATTTAGACTCTGACAATAGTTATTATCTCTTTCTTTTATCCTATGATTATGTAACATTTTCAGAGTGTTTGGAAATAATGACTTGAAATGGCAACTTGCTCTAAGGTGCTCTGTTCGCACCTCAGAGCACATAAGCAGAACAAGTGTCTCTAGTTCCTAGCTGGTGAGGGGTAAGGGTGACCAAGGGAATCAAGATAGCAGGCAGGTACCTTACCCTCTTTTCATCTGATTTGCTTTTCATTTTGCTTTCCCCTAGGGTTCCAACGCCATATATGAATAATTAACTTCAAAAAAAGTTAACTCATCTTCACTCCCTCAACTTTTACAGATTTTTGTTGAAATGGGTAGTGTATGATCAATCTGTAATGACTGTCTCTAAGTTCTTTTACTGATTGGGGTGATGAGGATAACTGGTTTGCTCACTTTGTGAATACTACGCTGTTACTGTGACCAAAGTCATGAAACCAGTCCAGGCTACCAGAATGAGCTCCACAAGAGCAGGGATTGGTACCCTTTTCTTTCTTCTATCCCTAGCACTTAGCAAAGAACTGGATATAAAGTAGGGGCTCAATACATGTTAACCTTTGTATTGACTAATATGCTTTTCTTGCAAGCCTGTAGTGTGCACGCCTAATACTGGCTGGCATTTTCTCCCTAGTGGGATAAAGCTACCGTTGAGAAATTTGTGGGTAGCGCAAATTTCATTTCTCAAGGATATATTTTCATTATACTTTTGGGGCAATGTATACATTTTACATTGTCTCATCATAGTAGGAACCCTTAAAAGAAAAAAAAAGATATGCTGTAGTCCTACTCCTATCCCCATCTGTGAATGTGAACTTAGATAAGTACAGGAATGAAGTTAAGATGAGGTAGACCATTAGGGAAGGTTCCAAATCCAGTGACTAGAGTTCTGATAAGAAGGGAGAGGTTTGAAGGCAGAAGACACACAGGAAATATGTCCATGGGACTAAGAAAGAGAATGGAGGTTCTGAATGATTACTCAAACATGAAGATCTTTAATTCTGTAGAAGTTACACTAAGTGAGTGAAAAATGTTAAGATCTCTCTAGTATCTTAAAAGAACAACTCTATGACCCCACAGCTAGAGGATAATCATGAATAAGTGGTTGAGAATCAAATGAAGATAAATTAAAGATGTCAATCAGCACAACTTATTCACCATGAAATATTGTAGAAATAAAGATGAGAAGTAAAATGTATAGATAAATCTGTTCTTGCAAAGTTAAAAAATCAAGCTGTGTACGTTTAGTACTTGTTGAAACAAGATGAAATGCAAGCTATCTTTTCCATATATAAATCGTTTCTGATTATCCATTTAAATTCACTACAGTTCATTTCTGAGAGAGAAAGATCATGATGTCGTTGCTAAGGCACTGACCTTTGTAAACAGCCATCTACCTTCACTTAAGTTGGTTGTCTGGTTTATTCTTTTTTGAGGTTCCTATTTGTCCACCCTCTAAAACCACAGGTATAAGGAAATAAAAATGTATTCTTTCTGGTCCCAGCCTGCATAAGTGCCTTAGGGCTTAGAAATACAAGGGCCTCTAAACTTCAAGGTGGATAAACCTTTAATTAATCTGAAGATTTTGCTGAGCTACTGGAGGTCTCTAAGCCACCAAGCCATAAGGTATTTTTAAGGAATAATAATGGCCATTTTTGGTAACAGTAACTGTGCCCAGCATTTTACATATATATATGATCCAAAGAAGATGGTAACTATTTCTCAGATTAGGAAATTGAAGCTCAGAGAAACAGGTAACTTTCCCAAAGCTATACTTAATAAGTAGAAGCTACCTGCTTCCTGAATGGGCTCATTTAATTTCTACCACAATATTCTGAAGTAAGTTAAATAATTTCAAAAATTTCAGGTGGGGAAACTATGGCTCAGAAATGTTGAGAAATGGTTCTGCATTTAGAATTTAAATTGGTTGATATAAACTTAGGCTTAATGCTTTAAGATACAAGTCCTAAATAAAATATCTCTGGTTGGTTTGTTATATGTACACCCCAAAGAGCAAGTGGTCATGCTCAGATAATAGCAACTGAAATTTCTTCAGCACTTAAGTTGTAACCACTACTCTGAATTATTTATTTATTTGTTAGTTCACTTAATACAGCATCCATATGAAATATTCTTATCCCTATTTTATAACCAAATAAACAGGAAAGGGGAAGTTAAATGATTTGCCCAAGGTTAAGCAGTTAGGTAGTAGCAGTGTCAGGATTCACACCCCGTGAGCATGACTTGAGAGCATATGTTTTTTTTTCTTTTTTTGTTTTCTGAGATGTAGTCTCACTCTGTCTCCCAGGCTGGAGTGCAGTAGCATGATCCCTGCTCACTGCAACCTCCACCTCCCAGGTTCAAGTGATTCTTCTGCCTCAGCCTCCCGAGTACCTGGGACTACAGGTGTGTACCACCACACCTAGCTAATTTTTCATTTTTAGTAGAGGCAGTGTTTTACCATGTTGGCTAAGCTGGTCTCTAACTCCTGACTTCAGGTGATCCGCCTGCCTCAGCCTGCCAAAGTGCTGAGATTACAGGCGTGAGCCACTGCACCCACCCAGAGGGCATATGTTCTTACCCATTATCTGTTATTGGTCTCTTAGGTTGATTTTCCAACCGAACCCTGTACCTTCCTGACACTGGGCTTCTGCCCTACATGGCATCCCTCCCCACCTCCTATGGAAACCCTTCTGGACTTTCAGGTCTCAAAGTCTCACCTCACAATGTCTTTTAGAACCCATACACTCGTACACACCATCTGTCTTTTTTCTGAACACATATTTATGATCTTAAAACCACATATTTATCTTTTAAGGGCAGATGGACTGACTTCTCATTCCTTTGTCTTTCCATGTTGAATGGAAGCAGCCTAGGCACAAAGATTCAAGTGATTGATTACTGAAGATCCAAGGCCATCACTATTCTCTAGAACTGCTCTGGCTAGTACAGTAGCTACGTCACCTGTGGCTGTTAACTGCTTGAAATGTGACTAGTGAAACTGAGAAACTGAATCATTAACTTTTAAGTATAAATTTTCAGCTGGGCATGGTAGCACATGACTGTAATTCTGGTACTTTAGGAGGTTCAGATGGGAGGCTTTCTTGAGGTCAGGAATTTGAGACCATCCTGGGCAATATAGGGAGTAGGGAGATGGTTTTCTCTACCAAAAAAAAGTTAAAAAATTAGTCAGGCGTGATGGCATGAGCCTGTAGTCCTAGCTACTCAAGAGGTTGAGGCAGGAGGATCATTTGGACCAAGGAGTTCAAGTCTGCAGTGAGCTATGTTTGTGCCACTGCACTCCAACCTAGGTGACACTGCAAGATATTGTCTCTAAAATCAAACAAAGAAGTAAATAAATTTTCAATAATTGAATTCATTTTTAAAACTAAGTATGTTCGGAAAAACTGAATATATAAATCTAATTTTTTTACACTTGTTCTTAGCCAAAAGGCCAAGGAGTGAATCTAATTTTTTAACTGCAGATTTTAGGAAATATAATGCAGATCAATTTTTTTTCTTTTTTCAAATTTTTCATTTTTTTTAAAAAGAGACGGGGTCTTGCTCTGCCACTCAGGCTGGAGTACAGTGGTGTGATCCTAGCTCAAGCAGTCCTCCTGCCTCAGCCTTCCAACGTGTTGGGGTTGCAGGCATGAGGCACTGCACCTGGCTCCATATCAGGTATTTCTTTTTCTTTCTTTCTTTCTTTTTTTTGAGACACAGTTTCACTCTTATTGCCCAGACTGGAGTGCAATGGCACAGTCTCGGCTCACCACAACCTCCGCCTCCCAGGTTCAAGAGATTCTCCTGCCTCAGCCTCCCGAGTCGCTGGGATTACAGGCATGTGCCACCACACCCAGCTAATTTTGTATTTTTAGTAGAGATGGGGTTTCCCCGTGTCAGTCAGGCTGGTCTCAAACTCCCGACCTCAAGTGATCCACCCACCTTGGCCTCCCAAAGTGCCAGGATTACAGGCATGAGCCACCGCACCTGGCCCCACATCAGGTATTTCCAATGAGAATTTAGCCTACAAATTGAAATGTGCTGTAAATATGAAATGTATAGCAGATTTCAAAGACGGTGTGAAAAAAATGTACAGTATCTCTATTGATACTTTTAAAATATTTCTCACATGTTTAAACAGTAGTACTTTAGATATGTTGGGCTTATTTTTAATTTTTCAAAATGTGGCTAATGGAAAATTTAAAGTTACATATGTGGCTTACATAATATTTCTATTTACTGTAGGACTCAGTGGCTTACCCAACACCTCAAAGGACATTTGAAAATCAGCTATGTTCCTCAACCAAGTGATGCCTTTTAGCAGTGCAAATTCTGGGCTAAGGGAACTTGCTGCTTGCCCTAATCTTTTTTATTTTTTTTAATGTGTCATGTGGTATTTAATTGTCCTGATCTTATCAAGGGTTCAGTGCACCCTAATGAGACTTGAATGCATCACAAAGTGGTAAGGGCACAACCTAGATATCGTAGGAACAATGGTGAACAGCTCTTCTCAAAACAGGCTAGATTCAGTAAAGTTTTTTGGTTTTTTGTTTTTTCTAAGACAGGGCCTTGCTCGGTCCCCCAGCTCCGCCTTCCTGGCTCAAATGATCCTGCTGCCTCAGCCTCCTGAGTCGCTGGGACTAAAGGTACATGCCACCATACCCAGCTAATTTTTATATATTTTGTTGAGAAGGGGTTTTGTCATGTTATCCAGGCTAGTCTTGAACTGCTGGGCTCAAGTGATCTGCCTGGCCTCAGCCTCCCAAAGTGCTGGAATTACAGGCAGTTGTTTTTCAGAGACAGGGTCTCACTCTGTCATCCAGGCTGGCGTGCAGTGGAGTATCTTAGCTCATTGTAACCTTGCACTCCTGTGGGCAAATTATCCTTCTGCCTCAGCCTCTGGAATAGGTAGGACTGTAGCTGCCCACCACCATCACCACCATGCCTCGCTAATTTTTTAACTTATTTGCCAGGGTTGCGCGGAGGAGTTCTCGCTATGTTGGCCAGGCTGGTCTCAAACTCCCGGACTCACTCAAGTGATCTTCTCACCTCAACCTCCCTCTGGGGTTACACAGATGAGCCACAGCACCCATGTTAGATTCAGGAGAGTTTTCATAGAAATTATTTTTCTCTTCATGCTTGTTAGAGGGTGACACACAGAACAACCTACCCAAACAGTGTGAGCTATTTTCAGAAGCAGAGATGGGTAGACTTCACTAAACACCTTCACTCTTCATGAGCTGGTAGAGATATTGTTTGTTATAAGTGAAGTTACCAATTCTTTACATCTTTTCATCAGAATATATCAGTTCATTGCATTCTAATGAGAATTCTTCAATAGTACTTTTCATGGTTAAAAGAATTTAATACATTGAACTTGAAAAGTAGATATAAACAGTGCAGTGATCTCCATTTCAAAATGTGCAATATAAAATGATCAGGTATTTCAGAAAAGCATTTTTGAACAGAGCTCTGCCCTTCAAAAAGATTTGTAAGAGATATCTTTTCTAAGGTGTTTTTCTCAATTTAAGAAAGAAAAAGGTTTGTAAGAATGCATCAAAACTACAGAAATTCCCTAACCCATTTTCACAAATGGGTAACTAATAATTGAGACTAAATTATTCACATGTAGTAGAAAGAGCATGATAAAACAACCTGTAATACCTTTTTGATAAATCCAGTTTCTGCTGCATCTGTTAGAACCCCAGAGCTCAATTAGGCATAGAGAATTCTAGGAGATATTCCTTTATTTGCTGACTGTACATATTTCAGTTTTTCTTTGCATTTTCAGATGGGGTCTTGCAAAGTTTCCCAGACTTGTCTCCAACTCCTAGGAGCTCAAGTGGTCCTTCTGCCTCAGCCTCCCTAGTAACCATGATTGAAGGCATGCCCTACTGTGCCTGGATCCAATAATTTCATGCTGCCATGCTTCAGAGAGAACATTAACCTTCTTATTTCAAATTGCACAGGCAAATTCTATACCTGCAATTCCAAATAATCGATCTTTACTTCCAAAATATCATTTCTGTCTAATATAAGTTTAATTCAATTCCGTATTCATTGAACTTCGTATGCCAAATACTTTGCTGGGTCCTAGAAAAGCAAGTGTTTACCCCAAAAAGCTCTATCAATCTAGAAGAGAGACAGCCATGTTATAAAGAATTGCAATTTGGCTTTATAACAGCAAAAATATTTGTGCATAAGCAAAACACATGGCACAAAGAAGGAAAAGTTAATTCTCTCTAGGAGGGGCGGTTGCTAAGGAAAGAAAAGGACTTAGCTGTATTTTGGAGGATAAAGAGTGAGGTTAAACAGGCAAAGTGGGGTAGGAAGGAGGAAGTTACTCTTCTCAGATGAAACAGCATGTCACTGAGGCATGTTAGAACATATCAAAATGCCATTTTGGAAGATCAATTTCAAGGAGGTTAAACATAAGCAATAGGTACAGCATTAGACAGAGGTTTTCTTTCTGTTTTTTTTTTTTTTTTTTTTTTTTTTTTTTTTTTTTTTTTTTTTTTTTTTTTTTTTTTTTTTTNTTGCCCTTAGCTCCAGTCTTCATTCCTCCTAAACATCCAAGCCTTTGGCAGGTAGCTGCAGTCCCTCCAACTAATCCCACTAGTAGGTCAGAGTATATGTTCCAGCTCTTGGTTCAGCCACATGACTTGCTTTAATGACAAGAATGAGGCCAAAGGGAAAGTTTACTAGTTCTGAGCTAAAGCTTAAGAAACCTTGCCTATTTCCTCTGTTGTTGTCTCTGCCATTACCATGAAAAACAGATGCCTGGGCTAACCTGCTGTTTCCAGGAGGATGAGAGACAAGTGGAATTGACTGGAGCTGACTCACATATCAACCCAAATTTGATTAGCAGAACCATCACAGCTGACCCATAGATCCATAAGAATAAGTTATTGTTTAAAGCTGCTAATTTCTGGAATGGAATGTTAATTATTGCTGCAACAGCAAACCAAAGTAGCTGTAGTAGTGAATTTGGAATTTCCTGTAGATGACAGAAAACTATACAAGGCTGTAATAAATTGTTTCAGAAAGATGGCTTCAACAACAGAAGATGGAGATAGGAAGAGAATGATGGGGGAGGCGATAGCAAAGAAGCGATTCCAGTGATCCAACCTCAAGATCATGCAAATGTGAACTAAAGCAACGGAAAGCAGCAGGATAGAGCAGAGAAGACAGACTGGAGAGACTTTTAGGAGGCTGAATTGATAGAACTCTGGGATGACTGGCTGTAGGGAAAGATAGGTCAATCATCCATCCTCCTCAGAACAGTTGGCAGGCCACCGTGTACTTTAAGATAGGAAATACAAGAGAGAGAGGAGAAAAAGTACTTAGTTTCAGACATATTATGTTTGAAAAGCCCATAAGCATCTAGACAGACATTCTGAAGACAGAAAAACATTCTGCTCTGGGACTTCAGGAAGAGGTCTTATCAGAATATATAGGACTCAGAAGCCATCAGTCTGTAAATGGTGGCTGCTCCACAGGAGTAGATGAACATATTGGTGTCATGGGCCATCAGGAAGGAAAGGGAGTTTACCTTTGTTGGCTGCTGTGGAAAGTCGAATAAGATAAGAAGTGAGAAATACCTTTTTGATCTGAAAATCATGTCATCCATAAGAGGAGGAACAATTTTGAAATTCTTGTTACAGATGGGGAAAGGTAGCCTGGGCCCAAATGAACTCTCTGTATATTCAGAAAATAGCCCACAGTTGGGAAATTCACAGTGCCATTGCTTTAAATCAAATCCTTACTTCATACCAGGTCAGTATGGTATAATTCTGAGAATGGTTAGTAGCTTTATCCCAGGCACATATTTTGGGAATTCAACATCATTTGTACTATATCCAAAAAACAAACAGAAAAACATTATCCATGGTCTCAGTGTGTGCCAGAAAAATCCAACATGCAGAGATTTTCCAGAAATTGTTTTCTGAGAGTAATATACTTCAGAAATGTTTGATTTATAGGCAGCCACATATGAAAAACTAAGAAATGTCTCTACCTCTTATTCATAAATATCCATGTATTGAATTTCCATGCAGTGTGCTATATATGTGATATTTTCTTCTCAGTAAATTATGGCTCATTTCTGTTTCTTCATCAGGATATACCATGATTCTTGGAAACGTGACTGGGTATTGATGTCTTGTCTAGCCAATGAAATCCACATAGCAAATATGTTACAAAGACATGGAATCATGAATATGAAATAAAATCAGTATAGCTATTTGGATGATTAGATATTGACACAAGACAGTCCCTGGTTATTGCCTTTAATAGTTAGGTAGCACTAGGTCATGAAATTTGCCTCTGTACCTGCCTCATTTGGCTCTCTTTCGGCCATGTGAGCCTATCCCTTGGCCACAAGTGGCTGAACCAGCAATCAATACCTGACCTGAAGGCAACCCTCTATAGGCTGACAAGCAGCCCACAAAGTTGCTCAGGGCTAGAGAACTGAGTCCAACAGAAGTCCATTCTAATGGTTAGTGATTGGCCAGTCATACTCTTTATGATGGTGCTAGTAGGAGGGTAGTTATGTGCATCAGACATGCAGTGTTAGTAGCTGCTAGAGCAGACACAAAAGCCTCCCTAACAACAGGCAATGGTGAAAGGAGCAACTGCAGTTTTGAATGAATACCAAGTTCTCCTAAGCCAAAAGCTACAGTTAGGCTGCTAGAGGTACTGCCCGTCCTGAATGATGGCAATGATGGTCCATTTTTCTGTGAAACTTCACTGTATACCTGCTGAAATTTTTTGTGTGTGTTTTTAAGCCTCCATGAATCTTTCCAATAAACAAGTTTGTAACAAAGGCAACCTGAACATCTCTGATACTTGAAACTTGAAAATGTCTAATACAATTTTACATCACTTTCAGATCATGAGTGAAGTTAATGCGTTATTGAATTAGATTTCCTATACACATGTAGTTACTTATTCAATCAGTAATAGGTACTGATAACCTACCATGTGCCAGACGTGTACTAGCATTAGGAATTTAGTAGTGAACAAGATTGACGTGACTCCTGTATGGATTGTGCTATTGTCTAGCCTGGAATTTTTAGAGTCCTTGGGTCTTAATATGTACTGTTTGGAGAAACCTAAACTTAATGTATGTCAGAAGCATGTGATCTACATTTGTTTGGTTTTGTTTTAAATATTCATGGTTTCTGAATATACTACATCAATAAGGATGTAACCTTAAAATCGATGTGTTAACATTTTAATCTAAGGATACTTATATTAAAATACAGCTTAGTTCAGAGCTTTCTAAAATTTAGCACGTCTGAAACAAAGTGAACAACAGAAGGTTAACAAAACCATAAACTATTAAGTAGAACATGGTCCTTAAGCAGAGCCAGAAGTATAGTACTGCAACAAGACGAGACCTGCAGAATCCAACAGAGGAAGAAAATAAATGACATTTATATGCCAGCATTTTGCAACAGTGGTAACGTGCCACCTGTAAATGAAGTGAATCCTGGAAATAAAAAGGCTAGCCGTTTGTCCTCATCCTAAGTAAAAGATAAACTGAAAAGTAATGGCATGGATTACCCAAGATAACAGACTGAAAATAAAGATACAGGTGATTCATTAAACTAGATGAAGAAAAATGGAGAAGATGGAATCTGATGCTTGGTGAAATTGAAATGTCAGGGAATTGACATTGATGCATTCTATGATGGTCCTGCTAGTAACTCAATAGTCAAGCAAAGGATTTTAATGTTATATTTCTTAGACCAACTAAAATTAAGAATGCATATCTTTCCCAGTGGAGATAAGATGGCCCAGGGGGAATAGAGAGTTGATGGAACCCTGTTAAGTGCTTCAGTTTCTAGGGCTTTTTAAAATTTTCCTAGTCAGTCTCTGCTTATCCATCTAGGACTCTTTAGGTATTATTTTAGTGGAGCATCAAGAGACTCAAAATGCTCTTATATTTTATCATTCAAACTTTTACAGGCTTTCTTTCTAAGATACCCAAATCCCTAAGCACCTGAACTTCTAACTGCTGTACGAGATTTAGTCACATTGGTTGCTGTAGTACTGCTGTGGAAATTCTCTACTTGTCTTCAATTACATAGGTGGCAGTTTAAATGTCTGCAACTCTCTGAAAACACAAACAACATTAGAAATTAGAAAGATAATATAACTGTGGCTACAGCAGGTAACATTTAATTATCAGATTTATATGTAATTTTATACATTCAAATTTGAAAACTAAAATGAATGGATGACCTTAAGGACACTATAAACCATTAAATGGAATCAAGAAAAGGTAGAGAACCCAAATAGATTGATCATCATCTAAGAAACTGAAAAGATTTGGGAGGCTGAGATGGGAGAGTAGCTTGAGCCCAGGGTTTCAAGACCAGCCTGGACAACATATTGAGAACCCGTCTCTACAAAAAGTTAAAAAACTAGGCAGGCATGGTGGTACATACTTGTAGTCCCAGCTACTCAGGAAACTGAGGTGGGAGGATCACTTGAGCCTGGGTGGTCAAGGCTGCAGGAGAGACTTAATCATGCCACTGTACTCCAGCCTAGGAGACAGAGCAAGATCTGTCTCAAAAATAAATAAATAAATAAGAAAAAGAAATTGAAAAGTGAGTCAAAGATCTACTCCAAAAGAGATACTAGGCCCAGAAAAGTTTGAGAAAGTTCTACTAAACCATCAAAGAACAGATCATGCCTTTTTTTTAAGAATAAAATAAATAAATAAACTGACCAGAGCAAAGGAAAAGAATAAAAAGTTTCCCATTTAATTTAGACCAACATAATTCTAATAAACCAAAATGAAAAGTAGTCCTCCACCTCCCAAAAACATAAGAAATAAATCTCAACTGTAAACACAGAAGCAAAAATTCCAAATATTAGCACAGAATCCAGCAGTGCATTAAAGGAATATTATATAATGACCAAGAGTTTATCCTAGGAATATAGGACTGCTGCAACATTATAAAATTTATTAATATGAATCGCCATACCATCTGATTAAAGAAAATAGAAAGCAAATGATTGTCTTATGCCGAAATCTGCACTTGACAAAATTTAATATTCATTCCTATTAAAATGTCTTTGAGAGCTATGAAGAGAAGAAAACTTTTTTTTTGACACAGGGTTTTGCTCCATTGCCCAGGCTAGAGTCCATGGCTTGATCACCACTCACTGCAACCTCTGCTTCCCAGGTTCAGGCAACCCTCCCGCCTCAGCCTCCTGAGTAACTGGGATTATAGGTACGAACAACCACGTCCAGCTAATGTTTGTATTTTTTTGTAGAGATGGGGTTTCACCATATTGCCCAGGCTGGTCTCAAACTCCTGAGCTCAAGCCATCCTCCTGCCTCGGCCTCCCAAAGTGCTGGGATTACAGGCATGAGCCACTGCACCCAGCCTGAAAACTTTCTATTTATTTCCTACTTAGAGATGGGGTCTCACTCTGTTGACCAGGCTGAAATGCAGTGGATCAATTGGGCTTACTGCAGTCTGGAACCCCTGAATTCAAGTAATCTTCCTGTCTTCATCTCCTGGTTAGGTGAGACAACAGGCATGAGCTACCACACAGGGCAACTATTTTTTCTTTTGTTGGTAGAGTTAGGGTCTTGCTCGGTTGACCAGGCTGGCCTCAAACTCCTGGCCTCAAGTGATCCTTAAACCTTGGCCTCCAAAAGCCTTGGAATTACAAACATGAGCCACCATTCCTGGTACAAAATTTTCTTATAGAGCATTTACCAAACCTCATAGTAAGCATCACACCAAACAGTGAAACATTCAAAGCAAGCACTCCTTGAAAGTCAAGAACAAGAATATCTTTTGCCATTTTAAGTTTTAGTTAATATGCTAAAACAGGAAAAGAGACCAAAAAAACAAACGGAAAGATTGAAACAACACTATTTTGGGCCAGGCATGGTGGCTCAAGCCTGTAATTCCAGCATTTTGGGAGGCTGAGGCAGGTGGATCACTTGAGGTCAGGAGTTCGTGACCAGCCTGGCCAACATGGTGAAACCCTGTCTCTACTAAAAATACAAAAATTAGCCAGGTGTGGTGGTGCACGCCTGTAATCTCAGCTACTCAGGAGGCTGAGGCAGGAGGAGACTCACTTGAACCTAGGAGGCGGAGGTTGCGGTGAGCCCAGATCACACTGCTTTACTCCAGCCTGGGTGACAGAGTGAGACTCCATCTCAAAAAAAAAAAAAAAAAAAAGAAAGAAAAAGAAAAATAACTGTTTCAGAGAATATAGTTAAATTAGCAGAACTAACAGAATTTAGTACCATGGTTGGGTATGTGATCAACATTTTAAAAATTAATAGCTTCTAGTACATCAACACTGGGTAGAAAATGTTAAGGGATAGAGATCCATTCACGATAACAAAATCGTGCTATCACTTAGAAATAAATCTAATAAAAAAAATTAAAGACCTGTGGAAAATAACATAAAAGATCTATATAAATGAAAAGACAGATCTTGTCTATCCTTTCTCAATCCATAAAGTCAATGCAATCTCAGTCAACATTTCCAAAATATTTTCTAATGGAGTTTAACAAATTAATTCCAAAAGTTTATGTGGATCGATACAATTACACTTGGCATAGTGAAATGCTTACTCTAAAAGAGACACATAAAAATGAATACCAACTTAACAGAAAAACCTCTTATAGCCTTCCCTCTCATATAGCCTTCTCATGCCCACACCTCCCAAGAAGCTGGGATTACGTAGCTGAGTGGAATGGCAGATATGCATGTCTGCATTACTTAAATTGTTCTCTCTCATACCTTGCTCTCTCTTCTCTTTTGTTCAAGTCCTCTAAATTAATGGGTTAAGTGCATCTTATGGTGTGACTGCTTTGCATGTGGATATGTTTCCTCCAGATATACAACATAGAATTTTGTAACTTTTCATGTCAATCTTTTTATATGGCCCACTTAATCCCTCAGCTGAGTACATTTTAATATATGATTGCCCAGAATTAAGGCAAATAATTGCCATTTCTACTTTGAGACTCAAGAATTCCTGAAAATGTGCTGGGTGTGGTGGCTCACAACCGTAATTCCAGCACTTTGGGAGGCTGAGGTGAGAGGACTGCTTGAGCCCAGGAGTTCGAATATAGAAAAACCCCATCTCCATATTTTTAATTTAAAAAAAAAGAACTCATGAAAATTTGACCTCACACCTTATTATCAGATAAACTAGAAAATACAAAATACACACAATGACAAAATAGAATATTTGTGATATACATAGAACCCCACTATTTTACAACAGCGCTGCTGCCAGAGTACTAAAAAAATCTATTATCCATTTTAAAAAATTTAATTTCAAAATGTTTTGTCTCACTGACTTCCCAGGGACAATCACCATACTTTCCCCCACTGTTCTTTGGGGTTTTTTTTTCTTTCTGTTTTTTGTTTTGTTTTTTGAGATGGGGCCTCCGCTGCCCAGGCTGGGGTGCAGCGCGTGATCTCGGCTCACTGCAACATCTACCTCCCGGGTTCAGGCAATTCTCATGCCCACACCTCCCAAGAAGCTGGGATTACAAGCGTGCATCACCATGCCTGGCTAAGCTTTGTGTTTTTAGTAGAGCTAGGGTTTTACACCGTTGGCCAGGCTGGTCTTAAACTCCTGTTCTCAAGCAATCCACCCACCTTAGTCTCCTAAAGTGCTGGAATTACAAATGTGAGCCACCATGCCTGGCCCTGACTACTTTTTAAACATTAGTTTTACCACCAAATTGCTCAGGCTAAAGTACTCTCTGAACAAGGCCATGCTTTATCTATCTCCCTTGTGCCAATCAGCTTCCAAATCTACATTTCTAGTAGGAACCATCCTTTCCTGACCTCCAGGCTACCCAGCTGTCTACATCTACAGGATGACCCACAGATCCTTCCAAATCAACACTAAATCAACAACATCCTCTTTCTTCCCTGAAAGCTTCTACTTCTCTCCTGCCTTTTTTTCTTTGTGATTAAGATCCTCCCTATTCATTCTTACAATATCTATTGAGCACCTATCATGCACCAGTCACTGTTGTTGATGTTTGGAACAGTGAACAAAAAAGAATCTTGTCCTCATGCACCTATGAGTGTCATGTGCAGGGACTCATATTTGCCATGTGGAAGGACAGAGACAATACATGAATAAATGGTATGAGAGATAAGAGGCAGGAAAAAAAAATGAGCAGAGTAAATGGGATTTGGGGAGAGGCATTTCCAGATAGGGTTGTCAGGGTAGGCATCACTGGAAATAGCTTAAGGGAGCAAAGACTTGAAGAGGTTGAGCAAAGACATGAAGGATTTCAGGGCGTTAGCATGTGGCTATCTAGAGGAAGACTGTTCCAGGCCCAGGGACAGTCAGTACAAAGGCTCAAGGCAGGGGCATTCCCTTATAAGCTTGTGAAGAGCAATTGCAGCTGGAGCCCAATGAGTGTGGGTAGGGAGACAGCAGAAAATGAAGTTGGAGAGGGGATGGAGGCCTAGATTACATGGGGTTTTAGGGACTATTGTAAGGACTGGTCATTCCAGGCCTTTGAGAAGAGACTTATGTGGTCTTATTTATGTTTTAAACGTTCACTCGGACTGCTCTGTTGAAATTAGATGATAGTGGGGCAAGGGCAGACACGTGGAAACTAACGAACAGTAAGCTGTTCCTGCAACCCAGGTAAGAGCTGGTGTGGCTTGGTCTGCCATTCTCCGTTTTACCCAAGCTAGAAACCTTGGTGAACACCTCTGGCCATTCCTCCCTCCGACTTCCCCACCCGTTCCCCTACACACCCGGCAATATACACACATGGATTCTCTATCCAAATACCAGCCACTGCCCTCTAGCCAACCACAAGAGCCTCCATTCACTCTTATCTTGATCACTGAAACAGCCCCCTAAATGGCCCTGTCTGCCTTTCACTTACTCCTGCTTCCAGTCTATCCTATCAGCTGGAGTACCCTTCTCATTACAGACGGCCTTAGCTTGGGATATATGCATAGAAATCACTGGGTCTGTGAACTAGTGAATTCTGGAAAAGTTTGCTATTTTCATTTACATGTAACTGAAATTTAGCATTTCCTTTATGCTTATAAACATAAGCAACAAACCACAGTAACTGTGACTGTCACCAACAGAAATTAGGTATTTTCGTAGCATAATTCAAGTCAACATACATCTCAAGATGTCATTTATACGCATTACCACTTTGAAATTATGATATTAGACCTACCACTAGATTTTTTTAAATGTGCTAATAATGGAGCAAATATCACAATTAAGAACTATTTCATATTTCAATATTATTGGATTCCTTTTAATTCCTATATATTTTAATTTATATAAGGATTAAATATATACTATTTAACCTAATATAAATTATATTCTGAGGAATTCATGGGCTTTTTTCAAGGCCAGAAAAGATTAAAAACTAGTGTTCTAATCATATTTAATCTATTCAGACCTGATCTTATTACTTCCATAATTTGAAAATCCTAAGGTGTCTGGCTGGCATACAGGATCAAGTCCCAAGTTCTAACAGTGCTAACAAGGTTCTCTCATTTTCACTTGGCTAACTTTTTCTGCTTTATTACAAATCATTCCTTCTTTCTCCTATCCTATGTTCTGACAATCCCAGACCCTGCTGCTCCTTGGCACATGGCCCTTTCATTCCTCTGTGCATTTGTTTTTTCAGTTACCTTTTCCTGCAAAGCCTACACAACCATGGAAACTCCTGCTCCATCTTCAAAGACTTACCTTCTTCTAATACTGCCTCCTCAGGCCAAATGAGTTTCTCCCTCATCCTTACTCTCGTAGCATGTTGTACACTGTTTTCCACATCCCTCACATCTTTTACATCCTTTTTACATCTTGGTTGCTCACTTGCCTCTCTTGCTCCACAGTAACACTTCACGGGAAAACCTATCTTACATATCTCGAAATCCTTAGAGGATGTGAACAGATGCTCCATAAATGGCTAACTGAAATGAACTAAATACTTTTTCAAAATAATTTATCTAAAAAAATGCTCATCATCACTGGTCATTAGAGAAATGCAAATCAAAACTACATTGAGATACCATCTCACGCCAGTTAGAATGGTGATCATTAAAAAATCTGGAGACAACAGATGCTAGAGAGGATGTGGAGAAATAGGAACACTTTTACACTGTTGGTGGGAGTGTAAATTAGTTCAAC
>NW_016107640.1:1100443-1128247 GCF_001604975.1 Cebus imitator | reverse complement strand
AAACGATGAGTTCGTGTCCTTTGTAGGGACATGGATGAACCTGGAAACCATCATTCTCAGCAAACTGACACAAGAACAGAAAATCAAACACCGCATGTTCTCACTCATAGGTGGGTATTGAACAATGAGAACACATGGACACAGGGAGGGGAGCATCACACACTGAGGTCTGTCAAGGGGAACTAGGGGAGGGACAGTGAGGGGTGGGGAGTTGGGGAGAGCTAGCATGGGGAGAAATGCCAGATATAGGTGATGGGGAGGAAGGCAGCAAATTACATTGCCATGTGTGTACCTATGCAACAATCTTGCATGTTCTTCACATGTGCCCCCAAACCTAAAATGCAATAAAAAAATCCATTAAAAAAATAAAATAAAATAAAATAAGTTATCTGAAACATGACTCACTCCTTTAACACATAGGAATATGACAAAATATGCTTTAGGATTTTTTCCCAGTCTTATTACAACCTTTAGGTTAAGAACATGCTATATTTGCTTATAAATAAATGTTTGCAAACAAGACTAGAGGATACTTGCAATATATGTATCCAACAAACAATTTTTAACTACCATTTTAAAAAGATTTCTATAAATTATTAAGAAAAATACCAACAAGCTCAATAAAAAATTGGACAAAGACTTGAATAGAAACTTGGAAAAGATAGCTATCCAAATGGTCAAAAATGTGAAATAAAGTTCACGAGGATTTTATATGACTTGTCAGGGGAACACAAATTAAAAATCACAACAAGAAACCACTACTACCACCTCAGAAAGGCTCGAATTTAAAAGACTGACAAACCGAAGTGTTTTCAAGGATGTAGAATTCTTATTCATGGCTGGGGAACATGCACAATGATACAATCGTTTTGAAAAACCACCTTGTTTCTACTAGAGATAGCAGGCATCTGCTTTATGATCCAGCAATTCCATCCTTCATACTCAAAGGAAATTAGTACTATGTTCTCTCATTTGTATATTATATTCATAGCAGCTTTGTTCATAATATCCAAAAGATGAAACAATCCAAATGCTCAAATTGTGATAGATTTACATAATGGAATATTGCACAGTAAAAAAGAAATGATCAGCTCCAACAAGTTGGAGAAATCACATAGAAATACTATGCTGAGTGAAAGAAGTCAGACACAAATAAGTTCTAGTCTGCGATCCATTTATACAAAGTCTAAGAACGAGCACAACTAAAAGATGTTTATAGAAGTCAGAATAGAGATTAACCCTTCAAGGAACAGACTGAAAAGTACACCAGAGAATTTCATGCAGTACAGAAAATGTTGTAGAAGGAGGTTATCCAGATGTATACGTAAGTAAAAATTCAAACTACACACTTAAGATTACTGTACTGTCTTCATTTTACTATGTGTATGTTGTTACTCACTAAACAAAATAAACAAACTTGGCCAAATCTGCTGAAGTAAGTGGTGATTTTGGAAACTCGAGCCATGGCAAAACTTTGGAGAATGGTTTTAATATAGTCCAGAACATACTGCCAGTTGACTCAGTGAAAATAAGAATGTTATTCTTGGACAAATAAAAAGGAGAATGAAAATAGATGTACAGATACTGGAAATAAAAGCACTGCATAAACGCACAATACTAGTATAAGCTTGCCCCAGCCTCGGACCAATAAAAACCTGGCTTAGGCCGGGCACTGTGGCTCACGCCTGTAATCCCAACACTTTGGGAGGCCGAGGTGGGTGGATCACGAGGTCAGGTGTTCGAGACCAGCCTGGCCAACATAGTGAAACACTGTCTCTACTAAAAATACAAAAAATTAGCCAGGTGTGGTGGCAGGTGCTGGTTATCCCAGTTACTCGGGAGGCTGAGGCAGGAAAGTCAAGGGAACCTGGGAGGTGGAGGTTGCAGTGAGCCGAGATCGCACCACCACACTCCAGCCCCGGCGACAGTACGAGACTCTGTCTCAAAAAACCAAAAGAAAAACCAAAGAAAAACAAGAAGAAAAACAAAGAAAAACAAAAACCCTGGGCGAAGCCACTAATGGCTCAGAAATCATTGAGCACCATGACAAGGTTAGCCTGCTAACCATCAGTACCTGTTGGGTTTACTGTCAACTTTCTACTGCCTCTCCTGTTTCTTGTCTGTGCCTTCACAGTGGTGGCAGTTGGGACTGAAGAACATTTTATTCCTGTTGTAGTCAGGCAGGAGATGGAAAAATGTCTTTGAGGGAGATTATTTGGCTAGAAAGAAAGGGACCTCCAGGTCCAGCATTTCCACATCCTCATTAAGTATGTATGGTCATCCTTGGTGGGTCCTCCTCCTGGTCCAGTCTCCAAATCTGTTTAATCCTACCTTGTGCCTGCACAGCCTTTTAAGGACTTCACTATTGTTCTTGTACAGCCTCCTGAGTAAGTCTTCTTGCCTCAGAAGGCCTCTTCAACCCTCCAGTTTCACTCTCCAACAGAGTAACTCATTCAAAAAAACAGATCTTATCATGCCATTCCATTTGAGTGGTTCCTTTTGTCTCAGAGTAAAATCTAAACTCTATGGTAGTAAACAGGGCCTTTTATAATCTGTCCACACGTATCACCCTCTCCAGCCTTCTCTCCCCAGCAGGCATCCTGTGCAAGTCCTTAGAATGTGTTATGAAGTGGGAATGTGCCCAGGTTAGCCTGCAGAGGATCATGATGCCCCAGAATTCAATGAGTGTCTTACCGTTGCCCCTACTATAGCATTTGGATTTAGTGTTTGAGGGAATCTGAAGGATACTAGTGGCATCAGCAGCAATTCAGTCTTCTGCCTTCTTGCCTTTGTCTCTTAGAATTTTAAGCTCTAGAGTGAGATTTCCAAACCTAAGGATTAATCACTAGACATGGGGCATCCTAAAATACAGCTTCCTATTCCTTAATGCTCAGAATATATATGGGTATGTCATCAACTACTTTATTTTCAATGTATACATTTTTCAAATCTAAAGTTTAGATTCTTAACATGCAATTAACTGAAAAGATTGACCATGAATGGAGGAGGAAGGTCGATGCTTATTCTCTTTTCTACTACTTTTTTTTTTTCTTTATAGGAACAGCTCTATGATCTTCTTGGTGAGACTTTACATACCAAATTAAAATTTGATTATAAACAAATTTAGGTTATAAACCCCTCAGAATAAATAAGCAGACATGAATAACATGTATTATTGTCCGTGTGTAAAGTCCCTAAACCCAGACATTGCCTACCTCCCTCTAGGTTTCTAAGACTAATATATAATCCCCAGTGCAGCAGTTCAAAACTAACATCTAAGTATTGGCTTTGGGAGTTCTCTGTCCCCTCTCCACCCCTGTGAAAAATGTTGCAAGCTTATGTATTTTGAGGGAAAGAGTCCATAGCTTTCAGGTTCTCAAAAGGATCCAAGACTACTTAAAAAAAACAAACCATTATTGTGACTAGGCTTTTTATACCTAGAAGCAACTACCCTTCATATTTATCTAGACCACACTTAAGGAAGTACTATCTAGCAGACTTGAATGCTGCAGACCAAGATGCCTGTAATTCCTCAGCACAATTAAAGATAATTAAGCAGTATGGTATTATTGTTTTTAAGTTGCCATTTTCCTTTATTGGAAAGCAAGCAAAACACACTTCTTGTTTTTTACCACTCTCATGGAACTAATTTCTGGTTCAGTTTTTGAATATATTTACCTCAACGTTATATTTAACAAAAGAAGACTTTAACAAATGGAAGGATAGACTTTGTTCTTGGTTAGAACACCTAATCATCCAAACGTCAGTTCTCCCTAAGTTAACGTATACATTTAACATGATCCCAATAAAAATCCTAACAAGCTGTTTTATCTGGAGCCAGGCAGATTGATAAAATTAATGTAGAGAAACAAACATACAAGAATAGATAGAAAATGTGAAAAGGAAGTTTAGTTGAGGGGAAGGGGAGAGAGACTAGACCTACCACATAATTCAAATATACAACAAAGCCTCCATACTTAAAACAAGGTTGTACTAAAACATGAATTAGACCACAGAATAGAAAAAGAACATATAGAAATATGGCACATGGCCAGGCCTTGTGGCTCACACCTGTAATCCCAGCACTTCAGGAGGCCAAGGTGGGAGGATAGCTTGAGCCCAGGAGTTCAAGACAAGCCTGGGCAATACAGTGAGACCCTGTTTCTACAAAGTATAAAAATATTAGCCAGGCATGGTGGCATGAACCTGTAATCCCAGCTATCAGGAAGCTAAGGCAGGAGGATCATTTGAGCCAAGTAGTTCAAGGTTGCAGTTAGCCATAATGATGCCACTGCACTCCAGCATGGGCAACAGAATGAGACCCTGTCTCCAGTATGTATGTATATGCATATGTAAATGACAGAGGTGATTTCTTCAATCACTAGGACAAAAATAAACATTTGAGATCTCAGTACAACTAGTTAGCCATTTAGAAAGAATAAATTAGATCCTTTCTTCACAACACACACAATAAATTTCAAATGATCAGAAATCTCAATGTAAAAAGTAAAACTATAGTAACAGAAGAAAACATAGGCAAATTTCTCCATAATGTGGCAGAAGAAAAGGATTCCTCACTACGATTCAAAATTCAGATACTATTAAGAACATTTGCTATCATAAGAATTTTAAATTGTGCATAAAAACACTAGAAGAAAAATTAATATGCAAATAACAAATTGGAGGAGAATATCTGTAACATTTTAAGATAAAGAACTAATGTTCCTAATATAGAAAGAGCTTTAAAAATAGAGAAGACCAGGGCCAAGGTGGGAGGATCACTTGAGGCCAGGAGTTTGAGAGCACCTTGGGCAACATAGCAAGACCTCATCTCAACTAAAAAAATAAATTTTAAAAAAGAGAAGACCAAAAATCTTATAGAAAAATGGGCAAATAACAAACGCATGAAAAAATGCTCCACATCACTAATCAGAGAAATGCAAGTCAAAATCACAAGACTTCGTATGAGATACCATTTCACACTGGTCTGAATGGCCATTATTAAAAAGTCAAAGAACGACAGATGCTGGCAAGGCTGCAGAGAAAGGGGGTTGCGTATACACTGCCGGTAGGAATGCAAATTAGTTCAGCCACTGTGGAAAGCAGTTTGGAGAGTTCTCAAAGAACTTAGAACTACCATTCAACCCAGAAATCCCCTTATAGGGTATATGTCCAAATGAAAAATCTTTCTACCAAAAGGACACATGCACGCACATGTTCATCACAGGACTATTCATAATACCAAGGACACAGAAGCAACCGTGGTGCCCAATGACAAGTGAGTTGGATAAAGAAAATGTGGTGCATAGACACCACAGAATACCACACGACCATAAAAAGAGAACAAAGTCATGTCCTTTGCAGCAACATGGATACAACTGGAGGCCACTATCCTAAGCAAATTAATGCAGGAACAGAAAACCAAATACCACATGTTCTTACTTATAAGTGGGAGCCAAAGACTGGGTACTCATGGACACAGAGATGGCAGCAGTAGAAACTGGGAACTCCTGGGAGCCAGAGAGGGAGGAGGGCAGGAGTTGAAAAAGTAACTATTGGATACTATGCTCAGTACCTGGGTAGCAGGATCAATTGTACCCCACACTTCAGTATCATGCAATATACCCAGGTAACAAACCTGTGCATGTACCCCCGAATCTAAAAGTTGAAAAAAAAAAAAAGGAAAATGGGCAAAACATGCATGGATAATTACAAATTACAAAATGACATTTAAAAGGTGCTCAGTTTCTCCCATAATAAGCCATTCTGTCAGATACATACCAAGGGAAACAAAAACCTATGTCCACACAACGACTTGTACACAAATTTTCATAGTAATTTTATTTGCAAGAGTCCCAAACTAGAAAGAGCCTAAATGTCCGTTATCAGATAAAGAGATAAACAAAATGTAGTACATCCACACAATGGAATACTATTCAGCGAAAAAAAAGAACAGGCTACTGATACACATTAACAATGTGGGTGAATCTCAGAATCACTGTGCTGAAAGAAACCAGACAAAGAGTACACATGGTTTGATTTTTACATACAAATTTAGAAAGTGCAAACTAATCCACAATAACAAAAAGCAAATCAGTGGTTGCTTGGGCACAGGAGTGGAGGAAGAAATTTATTTTAAAAAGCCACAGGAAAAATGTTTAGGGGTGACAGAAATGTTTTATACTGATTGTATACTAATTAAATTTTATACAGTTCATAGCATTTCAACTATACTTAAAGTTCATAAAATGGCCTTTAAAAATCAATTTCATTCATAATAAGCAAGTTACAAATTAAATTACCCTAAGATACTATTTCTCGCCTATCTGTTTGACAAAATGATGCATTCTCTTAGCAAGGCTGTGGAGAAACCCAACCCATATGAAGGGAATTTGCTATACCTAACAAAACGACCTGATGGTTGCTTAACCATCAACGAGCAATTTTACTCCTAGAAATCTAGTAAAGATATGCCTTCAAGCATCTGAAAATGCATATGCACAAGGTTATTCATTGTAGAATAGGAGATTAGTTTAATAAAATATGGTACGTATACACAATGGAGTACTATATCACTATGTAAAAATGGGGGATGAGAATGTCTTCTGAACTAATTTGGTGTTACTTCCAGGATATACTAATAAGAGAAAAAAGGCAAAAAGTCAAAGAATATTTACAGTATACTATCCTTCTATAGGTAATATATGGAAGAAAGAAAACACACATAGATCCATTATTTTGCAAAAAAGAAAAATATGAAGGACACATCAGAAAATAAAGAAATTGGTTAGCTTCAAGGCATGCAAAAGGAATGGGTTAGGGGAGATGCTTAGGCAATTACTTCTATGAGTCTGCACACTTTATTAGTTTTCACTTTTGGAAGCCTATTAATGTTCTACATAGTAAAAATTAAACTAAGGCAAGACGGAGTGAAAACTGTAACAATACAAACAAACCAGTGAACCCAATGTTCTCTCAAATGAGTAACAAAACCACAGTGAAGGGGAAAAAAAGAACTAATCCAACCAATTTGTGAACACAGTCCCCCGACTAGCCTCAGTCTATGGAGAAAAGACCTACAAGCAAATCTTTTACTCTGATTACTAGATTAGCTTTCCACAGTGGCGTGGCTTTAGCAATTGAGAAATTATTTTATACGTATTACAGGACGGAACAAATGAATGCAATGTTGGGAGCCAAGATTTTCACTAGGAAGAAGGGAGACAAAAATGTCCATCAGACCAGTCTGTCTTATAAGAAAAAACAACAAGAAGAAAAATGTTCCAAAAAAGTGACAGGGACATGTCAAAAGGAAACAAAAACTAGCTTCAAAGACCCAAATCTGGGAAAGTTGAGCATCAAAAATAAACAAGGACAGTAATGATTATAGCTCACTGCCTAAAAATAGGAATTCATAAGTCTATACAGAAAATAACAATTTAGCAATAAAAGGGAGAGATGTATTAGTGCACACCACAACATGGACGAACATCGAAAACATCATGCCAAGTAAAAGAAGCCAGATCACACTGTATGATTCCACTGATACAAGATACTCAGAATACACAAGTCTGGAGAGAGAGAAGGTAGATTAGTGTTTCCCTAGGGCTGGGGGAAAGGGGGGTAACTGCTAGCAGATATGGGGTTTCTTTCTGGGGTGCTGAAATGTTCTAAAATTGATTGTGGTGGTGGCTACACAACTCTGACTCTGCTAAAAACCACTGAGTTGCACACTTCGAAAGAGAATTGTATGGTGTGTGAAATATATTAATTAAGTTATAAACAAATGGCGTTAAAGACTTCCTTACAACAGAATGTCATTTGATAAATGTAGAGGAAGTGGTGATATAAATGGAAGGTTACCATTTTACAACCATTATGGTAAACATTGGTTTGAACGAGAATGGATGCTAAATCTAGAGGGAAATGTTTGATGAGGAGCAGGGTATTTACTTACATGGTCTCATTGTCTTTCCACAAATTGTTTATTGATTGCAATGGAACAAGTAGTAAATACATAGTGGAAAAAACAGGCAGCAAATAGGTAATTAAAATTTACACCACTCAATAGAGACAGATATCACATGTCTCCAGAAATGATATTCTGAGAAAAGCACAAAATCGCCTATGAAAAAATCCAGCTGGGGATGCAGACCAGATAGACCCATCAAGAACATAAAACGAATGGCCTACATTCTTCAATCTTTCATGCCTTTGCCATGAAAGACAAAGACAGGGTGAGGAGCTATTCCAGATTAAAGGAGATGAAAGAGGCGTGACTTAATCCTATGTTGGTGGGAGAAAAATGTTATTGTTCAGACAAGAGAAACTGAAATAGTAAGTTAGATAAAAATAATGAGGCTGGGCATGATGGCTCATGCCTGTAATCCAGCATTTTGGGAGGCCGAGGTGGGTGGATCACGAGATCAAGAGATAGAGACCATCCTGGGCAACATGGGTAAACCCCGTCTCTACTAAAAATATAAAAATTAGCTGGGCGTGGTGGTGCGTGCCTGTAATCTCAGCTGCTTGGGAGGCTGAGGTAGGAGAATCACTTGAACCAACAGGTAGAGATTGCAATAAGCCGAGATTGTACCACTGCACTCCAGGCTGGGCTACAGAGTGAGACTCTGTCTCAAAAAATAATAATAATAATAATCAATATTAAATTTCTAGAATTTATGATTTTGTGGTTACATAAAAGAGTATCCTTGGTCTTAAAACATATACACTGAAGGAACATGAGATTTGCCTCCTACTCTCAAATGGTTCAGAAAAAATAGTAAAATCATGGAAAAGGGGAGAGAAGGAGGAAGAGAGAATGTTAAAGCAAAAGTTTAATAAAAAGTATGCTTGTAAGAATGAGAAATGCTCAGACACAAAATGGCATGGTTAAATGCCTTTCCTATGTGAGCCCCTGAATGCTGCTTTGCTTTGGATAGCCAGGAAAATCCCAGTCTCAAATCCACACCATTCCTATGTCATAGAAACCTCCTTAGCAGAGGCTGAAACTTCAGGAGGCTTAGGGAGGTTTTCCTGGACTTCAGGAAAGGAGTGTGAAGTTACCCGGGGAAAACCGCACTGAATATTAAATTAGAACCATAGTACATAGGACAAAATGAAAAACAAACAAAGCCAAGGGAAGGAGGTTGGCCAAGGCTGGGGTCAACCACACTTTGAGCACCTTGGGAGACTGATTTCACAACCAGAGAGCTTAGTCCTTCCAGAGACACCTTCCCCTGTCACCGGCATGTCCCCACCCTCCTGTCTCTCGGCAGAAAAGGGAGGGAGAAGAGGACTTTCCTTCAGGTTCCAAAAGCACTTTTGGATCTAGCCCGACTGTAAAGGCTGCTTCTGGATTCCCACTCCCTACCCTATGATTCCTAGGTCACCTAAATACTTGATGGGATCATTGCTATTAAACTGTAGGACACAAACTCTCCTGCTTGCGTGGTTTATGAAGATGAGTTTGCTTATCAGACTGACTTTATAATGGAGTTCAAGGTTTTGGGCATGGTGTTTGAATCAAGGTATGGTTTCAGAATTAAGGCACTCTCCACTGCCTTGTTTTTTAGATGGAGTCTCTCCAGGTCGGCCAGGCTGGAGTGCAGTGGAACGATCTCTGCTCATTGCAACTTCCTCCTCTTGGGTTCAAGTGATTCTCCTGCCTCAGCCTCCTGAGTAGCTGCGACTACAGGCATGTGCCACCATCCACGCCCAGCTAGGTTTTTTTTTTTTCTTTTTGTGTCTTTACTAGATCTTTACTAGAGACAGGGTTTCACCATGTTGGTCAGGATGGTTTTGATCTCTTGACCTCATGATTTGCCCACCTCAGTCTCCAAAAGTGATGAAATTACAGGCATGAGCCACCGCACCTGTCCTGTTTTTCAATCCATAAAGTAAGAATAACTGCATTTGTAAAATCTACCTTGCAAAATCGTTGGCACTGAAGAAATAGGTTCTGCTAAACCACATTGGGAAAGAAAAAAATCCAGCATCCCTTTAAAGTTTTTTTTTCTGTTCCAGTTGATCAAAAACAAACTCTCTTTAGAGCCTCTCACCGACTGCTTAAGTCACTCACCACAGCATTATCCAGTTGTTTACAGATAGCTAACTGTGTTAGTAACATAGCTTGGAGGTTATCTCCCTTCCTTCCTGACAGAATGAGGTTTATATACTAGTTGTTTTACTAGCACACTGTGGGAATCATCTCTCTTCCTCGCTGGTAGGATGAAGTTTCTGACTTAACCAGAGATCACAAACCCGAATGCCTCCAGGGCCCAATCAGGTAACACAATTCAGAGAAGCGGGCTGATGTGAGGGTGAATGAGGAAGGGGTACTGCAACCGTGGGAGAGCACTCGCTGTCTGCCAGCCTTCGAGTTAAAAAAAAGAAAAAAGAAAGGTGAACCTCGGTAGACCAAACAAAGCACATCCAGGCAAGTGGGTTGGTTTTTGCCCCCTCTTTGTTAGAAGATGTCTACAATTCCCTTCACCTCCCAAGACCCACGATTGATTATTTTGAAGTCTTCCATTTGTCATGGAAACTGGCCTGGAGCCTCTTTCCTAGTATTTATTAACCTGGATGACGCTTGCTGTTCACCTATCATTGCAAAATCATCGGCTTTAATGTAGTAGAGTGATCACTGCTGAATGAGAAGTGTACATAAATGTTTCTCATATTTGCTGAACTTTACCCCAAAGGTCTAATTCTACCATCTCCCTTAAAGGACCACACTACCGGTTAAAAAACCACAAGGCACAGATTATTTTTCACACTGAGCTTTTAACATAAAATGCATACAAGTCCCTTTCACTTGTGTGTTCCCAAGACTGCACGCGGCTTCCACCTCCTGACCCTTGAATACTCCAGGTGGCTCTCCCACCCCTTCCACCTGCTAGCCCCTTCGCCCTCTTCGCTCCCCACCGCACACCACTTCCCATCTCTCATCTCCTTACTCCCATCACCCCTTTCTACTACCCACTTTCTCCGGACACATACCTCTTGGGTTGTGTCCTCACCAGCCAGGAGCTTTCCCTGATAGAGAAGAGAGACGAGGATCTGAGCGTCTAAAGGCAGCGGCAGCGGCAGCGGCAGCAACATTAGACTCTTCACTGCGCCTACTGTAAATAGAGCAAGGTAGAGGGTGGAGTCTGGGGGAGGGAGGAGCCCCGAGGGAAGCTAATTAGAGAGACTCACCCATCAGGAAGCCCAGGCTTGTTGAAGGAGGAGGGCCTTGGACTGTTACAGTCTGGCTAACTCAAAGTCATCTTGCTGTTAAGGCCTGGTTCCCGATACTGCATCCTGGTTCCTCTCAAGATGCGTTTTTGTTGTTATAATCATGTTGAACCTGATACCCTGACATTTGTGTTGATGAGTTGATCTCTGCCCTGCAAGAACTCAGAACCACAAATGTCTAGAGCAAGTGAGATGCTGACGAGTCCCTGCTGGGTTGTATTGCTGGCAGCTGATCCCAAAGAAAGGCAGAGGAAGGTCAGGTGTCCCAAAGTTGAGAGGCCCGGTGGGTGGGCGTGAGAGTTAGCAACTGGAAAATGGCAGCTGTTGGCAGTTAAATTTCTGTTCCTCTTGTTTGTGTATTTATGTGATTTTAGGTCCCTGAAACAGTCTGAGGCCTACCAGCTCCTTGGACTCTTAATACAGCCTGCTGCTGTGTACCTCCTGGAATCCAGTCTCTCTCCTGACTACAAGGCTCTCTCCCTGCTCTGCCCCTGCCAACCTCTCAGCTTCCTCCCCTACCATGTGACCCTCTTTTGTTATACTCCTGTCACACTGTCTTCTCAATGTCATGATAGCTTAAATAAGCCAAATGAGATCTGTCTCAGGGTCTTTGCACTGGCTATGTCTGCTACAGGAACATTCATCTCACTGCCCTCCCTGCTCTTTACTTAAATATCTGACTCCCCCTCGTTTAGCAAACAGGGTCACAGTCTTTCTAAGGGTCCCCCAACTCTCCTCTCTATCACAGTAGACAGTTTTGTTTTTTTCGTAGCTATCAACACTACCTGAAATTATTGAGTGTTTTTATTTACTTGGTCTCCATCACCCTCTCCCCACTAGACTGTAAATGCCACGAGTTGGGTCTGTATTGCTCATGACATTATCCACACTTCTAGAATCAGTACCTGAAACATAGTAAGTGTTCAATGTGCGTAGTGACTACATGAAAGAACACCATTCATTCACTGACTAAATCTCATTGCACACTTGGTGTGTGCCATGCACTAACTGGGTACTGGAGATACAAGACAGGCAAGGGCTCCCCCGAGGAGGCTGCTTGTCTAGAGTGAAGAGGACCATTACATTAATAATCAATTGAAATTATGGTTTAAAAGAAATAAATAAGAAACCACACGTTTGTTCACAGATTGAAATGAATGTATATACCAGAAGTTTTGGTGGGGGGGGAATACCCAGTCATAGTGTCCATAATTCTTAGGAATCTCAGCCAAGCTTATGAATTGATGAAGGCATTTTATTCCTGGAAACATGATGGGACCTCATGAAGCAAGATCCGTATTTGTAGCTCTCACACTCATTTTCTGCAGAGGAGTGTAATCAAGACTGCCCTGTAGCGCCACAGATTTATCAGGCCCAGCGTGTTTTACTTGAGAATAACCTTTGAATCAACGTTTTAACCTTCAAAGAATACAAATTCTAGGGATGTCCTAGGGCTCTGAGTGTTTTTTGGAGCTTGTAAAAGAGATCTGCCGTGAGGCTGGACCTGTACTAGGCCAATGGGGCTTCCTTTAATGTTTCGGAGGAGGATTGAGACCAGGTCATTTCCCTCTGGGAGAATTCACTTCAATAATCTTGTTGGAATCCTCCAGGACCCCAAATCTCCACTTGACTCATTTTTATTACCTGTCTGGCCCCTGAAGGCATTTGATTTTGTGGGCCCTGCTTGGAGACATTGTTTCTGGCATCCTGAGAGTTTTAGGATTCTGAAATACTTGGAATTTTTTTGCTAAAAAAAATAAACTATTATTCAGGTCCTGTATCTCCTGGAAAAATTCAGATGTTAAAATGCTGATAACTAGGGTACCAACCCAGAAATCTTTAATACACAGAGGTCTAAGATTCTAGTATTATAAATCTCAAATCCTAAAGATTCATAAAATAAAATTTTGGGGAACATTCTTTTGAATTTCCTCGACAGGAGCATTTTTTTTTTTTTTTTTTTTAAACACAGGGTCTCACTCTGTCACCAAGGCTAGAGTACAGTGGTACAATCTCAGCTCACTCCAACAGGGCAAATTTTACCCGTTGCTGTTTGTTTACTTATTATTGCTGCCTAACAAATCACTCCAAAACTTAGGGGCATAAAATACTCATTTTATTGTGCTCCAAGTTTCTGTGGGTTAGGAATTCTGACAGGGTAGAGAAGGTACAGCTTGGGTCTGCTCTGAGATGTCTGGGTCCTCAGCTGGAAAGAAGGCAGGGGTGACTCAGTGGCTGAAGGTTAGAATCAGATGGAGACATCCTCACTCAGGTTCATGTGGACTACTGGGTAGGCAACTTTCACATGGTTTCTCAACGGGGTAGATGCACAGGCTGGTTTGGGCTTCCTTATAGCATGGCATCTGGGTTCCAAGAACAAGTATTTCAAGACAGTAAGGCATAAGTGCATGGCATTTTTATGATCTGGCTCAAGGTCTCATGGTAAGAAGAAAATGTAGGATGGGATTGTTACAGCATTTTTGGAAAATATAATTTGCCGCAGTAATAGATTTGACTTTTAAAAATAGCTAAAAGTCATTAGGAGTCAAGCTTGATGAATAACGCGAATGAAGCTATTTCGATTAAAAATTGAGGAGTATGACCATTAAATAATAAGAACATTTTCTTCTGTGGATCACATTTAGTCCAGAACGTATTTTTGAAAGAGCACGCCTAGAACTTTTCAAACAACCTGCATCATTCTACCAACTACCATGGTTTATTTGATTGGGCATTGTGTAATGTATATCATCTTCCAAGGAAGTATTTGAAGAACTGCCACACAGACAGGTACCTTCTTGAATTTTTATTGAAGGTGAACAAATAACCTCATCATCTTATATCACATTTAGTGCACACAGCCACCTTCACAAGCTACACTTTTCTTTTGGGATAAACTCTGAGATACTAGCAACAACAGTGGATCTGAAATGCTTGGTACTGTGTTTCCAAAACCTCTGTTCTGACAAGCACTAATTCCTGGAATAGGGACATTCTCCTCCCAGAAATTAATAATTATCAATTCATATGAGTATTAAAGAATCTCCGCAAAAGAACCTTGTTCAACATTTTTAACCTAGTGACCAGAAAACTCCTGTTTCAAGGAGATCCTATTAATATCTCTTGGAACTAGCATACTGTGGAAAATACTGCCTTGTGGTTTTGTCCTTAAAACATGTTTGGAAAAAGCAACAACAACAAAAACATACAGTTGGTTTGCCATTTTGTCTCCAGTGTTCATTTTTAACTTCTGATTAAACTGCTGCCGGTTAATCTGATTAATTTGGGATGGAGGACACCTGGGGCCATTTGAAAAAAAGCTCATTAATACAACACGACTGTGTTGCCTGGGTTTCAAGGCTGCATTCACAAATGTGAAAAGCAATCTAGGGTATAGACTGTAAAAGAACCACAGAGCTGAAGGAAACCTTAGAGATTGTCTAATTTAACTCCTATATCTTGAAGATGGAAACTGAGGCTTAACTTCTGTTGAACTTCCCCAAGAAACATTGGTCAATACCAAATCAGAGCTGGAAGCCACACGTACTTTCCTAAGGTAGCTTTTCCAAATATTGAAAAGTGCATCTCTGTATCTTAGAATAAGTCTGGATCCTGTGTCTCTTAGAAACAAGAATTTGGAATCAGGCCCTTATGAGAGACTTTTCCATTTATTAGCTGTATATTTTTAGGTAACTTACTAACCCACTCACCTCCTCCAAGCCTCTGCTTTCTCATATATAAAATGAGGATGATATTGTACCCTAGCTGCCTTATGGTATAGTTGTGAGGGTCAAATGAGGTAATGTTTTTGGAAGCACTTTGAAGGCACTTCGTGTGGAGCATTATGCAAATATAGGCAGTTGATTGCTGTCTGCTAATATGCAGCCCTCTCAGCCCATAGAACCGTGACTCTGGGCTCCTTAGTAATTTGATTGGCTTGAGATGTTGAAGGACTCCCTAGTGCAATTAGTCATTTAAACCAGCCACTGTTTTTTTTTTTTTTTTTTTTTTTTTATAGTTTTTTTTCCTTTTTTTTTTTTTTTTTTTTTTTTTTTAACCTCTCCTTTTTACCTCTTTTATCAAAATGAATAATTGAGGACAAAACCTCAAAGCACATTCCCAAAGATTCTTAGAGATAAAACCTAAGATATGACAGATGCCTTCTCATTGCACTTAGGAGCTGGAAAATCTAATGTTTGTCTTGAAAAATTCTGGGCATTGGGAGACTTGTTAGGCAGGCTGACCACTAAGATTTGTAGGGCTCAGGGCAAGAATACTGAGGCCCATATACCCTATGTCTACATATTTAAAAGCTGTAAATAAGGCTTACCAAGTGTTAAAAAAAAATCTAATTCTTTTTTTTTTTTTTTGAGTTGGAGACTTGCTCTGTCACCTAGACTGGAGTGTAGTGGTGCAATCTTGGCTCACTGCAACCTCGTCCTCCTGGATTCAAGTGATTCTCCTGCCTCAGCCTCCTGAGTAGCTGGGATTACAGGTGTGCACCACCACACCTGGCTAATTTTTGTATTTTTTTTTTGTAGAGATGGGGTTTCACTCTGTTGACCAGGCTGGTCTTGAACTCCTGACCTCAAGTGATCCACCTGCCTGGGCTTCCAAAAGTGCTGGGATTACAGGCGTGAGCCACTGTGCCTGGCCTGAATAAGCATTTCTAAGCAAAAGTGTTCTTATATTTCACACATTGGGGTGGTTGCCAACTATTTGGGACTACAGGTGCATGCAGAGCCCAGCTTCTGACCTTGAATGAAAAATTCTTAGAATTGTACACAAAATGTAGCATCACAGAGAGAGATGAACCTGGCTCCAAGACCCTGGCACCATGCCCATAGCTCACTCTCTTCTCTTCCCTGGACACCATCTAGCACCCTGAAGCCTTCTCAAATATATGGGAGGTGAACTCCTGCATCCAAATTGCATAACCACATTCTCTTCAAACAGCCACACTGGCTACCCTGTAGACCTAAGGATTTGCAACATTCATTGCCAGCAGGCCGGTACCCAGGAAAAAGCTGGCACAGCCTCTGGAAGCAGTCTCAGGACTGTCTGGACAAGGAATTTCAGAGTCCAAACAGTGATGTTCCAGTCATGGTCTAGAAATAGGTGCTTAGACTCCAAGTGGCATGTCCCTCATCACTGTAGTATCCTCGCTTTGCCAAAAGAGGCAATGCCAGAGGATGGCCAGGACTGGGTCTGCTCTTACCCGGGTCTAAGAAGGGGACTGCAGTTAGAAACCTCTTGCAAAAGTCTCAGTGAATGGCGACAAGGCTGTGACCAAAGAAGCAAAAGGGGTCAGCAATAGGGAAGGTCACGTAGGGATTTCATGGTACTTAGAAACTACCAAGCCATGAGAGAACAAAACAGGAAGGAGGCAACAGAAGACCCCCAGTTTTCGATCCTGGGTTATTGGTGGGGATGGGGAAAATCCTCTAACAAGAAAATCTTCTAAGGTTTCTGTTAGCATTGTGATTTGTTCCTGACTGAGCAACACTGTTTTCCAAATAGCTTTAAACAGAATTGTTACCCATTCACATGTTTTCACAATTGTGCATGTGTTTAAGCATTTTCTTCATGCATGAAATGTAAGTACATTTTTGCTGAGAAATGCTTATTCAGGCCAGGTGTCATGGCTCATACCTGTAATCCCAGCTATTTAGGAGACTGAGGTCAAAGGATATCTTGAGGCCAGGAGTTTGAGACCAGCCTGAGCAACGTAATGAGACCCCCCCTCATTTCTAAAATAAGTAAGTAAAAATAAAATAAAAATAATAAAAGAAGGAAATGTTTATTCACAGCAATATCATACAGCTATATACTTTAGAAAATCGTGTTATTTCTATTTAAATATTTTGTCACCTTAAATCATACAAATGGACTTGATTCTATAGCCTATATGGCTAAGAATTCAATCAGCTGCAAAATAGGGCAATTGAAATTGCTTTATCACTAATTTTATTTTTTGAAACAGAGTGTCACTCTGTCGTCCAGGCTGGAGTGCAATGGTGTGATCTCAGCTCGCTGCAACCTCTGCCTCCCAGGTTCAGGCGATTCTCATGCCTCAGCCTCCTGGGTAGCTGGGATTACAGGCATACACCACCACGTTCAACTAACTTTTGTATTTTTTGTAGAGATGGGGTTTCGCCATGTTGGCCAGGTTGGTCTCGAACTCCTGACCTCAAGTAATCTGACTGCCTCAGCCTCCCAAAGTGCTAGGATTACAGGGGTGAGCCACTGTGCCTATTCTATCACTAATTTTTTTTTGTTTTTGTTTTTGTTTTTTTTTGAGACGGAGTTTCCCTCTTGTTACCCAGGCTGGAGTGCAATGGCGCGATCTCGGCTCACCGCAACCTCCGCCTCCTGGGTTCAGGCAATTCTCCTGCCTCAGCCTCCTGAGTAGCTGGGATTACAGGCACACGCCACCATGCCCGGCTAATTTTTTGTATTTTTAGTAGAGATGGGGTTTCACCGTGTTGACCAGGATGGTCTCGATCTCTTGACCTCGTGATCCACCCGCCTCTGCCTCCCAAAGTGCTGGGATTACAGGCTTGAGCCACCGTGCCCGGCCTTCTATCACTAATTTTTAAAGTCCACTTCTAGAGTGTAATGGGGTAAGATTTTACTAAGCCTGAGTCCTCAAAAGTATGAGATATGGCTTTTTCTACTACAGGTTAATCCATCCGGGTCATAGGAAAGAAATATGTAAATGGCTATAATTATTGTGGTTGAAACACAGCCATGACAGCTAGCCGACAATCCAGTCAGAAAAACAGAGTTTTGTTTTGTTTGTTTCATTGCTTTTTGTGAGACATCAGTTTGTGCCAGACAACTCAGAATGTAACTGAAATCTAGAGTTATTGTTCTAAACTCACTTACGAGAAATAAAAACATGTCTTTCTTTGAAAGTAATCCATTAAATGTTTGCTTGAAAGATAAAAATGTTTATTTAGTCTTATGAAAGTTTCCACTGATAAATAATAAATTGTAGAATTCCCAAGATGGTTTTTGCTTAGTAAAGATTTTTAAAACATTTCACTCTTTCTCTTAATATTGATAACTATACCAGGTAAACCACATAGAATTAAGTGCATCCTGGGTTGAGGGCCCTTTGAGCATTCCAGATACCCACAGTGTACCCCAAATCAGAGTCCAAGAGACACTGAGAGGGACTGGAGCAAGACAGAACCATGGGTGACAAGATCTTCTTCTCCATGTGCTTTGCAGCTCACAGAATGAATTTGGTAAACCCAAGTTCTCAAATGCAGGTGATAAAAGCTAGGGGTAGGGGTCGAGAGCGATGTGGCTACTAAGAAAATGTATGGCAGGCATGGGGCTCATGCCTGTAATTCCAGCACTTTGGGAGGCCAAGGTGGGTGAATTGCTTGACGTCAGGAGTTCGAGACTAGCTTGGCCAACATGGTGAAACCCCATCTCTTCTAAAATATAAAAATTAGATGGGCGTGGTGGTGGATGCCTGTAATCTTAGGTACTCGGGAGGCTGAGGCGGAAGAATTGCTTGAACCCAGGAAGCAGAGGTTGCAGTGAGCTGGAATCATGGCGCTACATTCCAGTGTGGGAGTGTAGTGAGACTCTGTCAAACAAAAAAAAAAAAGAAAAAGAAAATGTATCACAGTAGATTCAGAGGGCACGGAGAAGCACAGGAGTAGAATTCCTTGCCAAGTCATTCCCCTCAATCTTTGTTGCCGTCTTAGGATACCAGGCAATCACATGGCTCCTCTTTTCTGGTTCTGAATCAGTTGAGAAATAGGCATACAAGTGCAATGAAAACCAAAATGCATCTTTACTCATGGTAAAGCTGTACCAGAGAACATAGCTTGCATCGTGGCTGGATAGGGGCCACTACCAACCAACTCTGGTTTGTCATTTCTACCTATGTGTAGAGACAGTTCTCTTCAGAGCACACTTGACCTGCCTTGCTGGGAAGGGAATCTCTGCTCTCATTCCCTGTTAAACACAGAGAAGAGAGCTGCAGGACATCAGCCTCCAGAAGGTAGGCCCTGAGCCCTCATCTTGCTCTGCTGGATGCAAGGGAACAAAATTAGAGAGGTCTGCATGCGGGCAGGCCTCAGCCGGGAAAGACAGCAGGCCGCTTGACCTTCATTCCCGTCTGCCTGACGGTATCGATCACTCCTCCCCACAGGGCAGAGCTGGAAGCAGTTTTCTTGCTTCTCTGAGAGGACAAAGTGTGGACAAAAGGCACTATTTTAGGGCCCAATGATGTAACACAAGAAGAAAGGGAGAAGTGTTCCCTCGGATGTCATGTGACTCAGTGTTATCCTCTCAGAACATTCCAGAATAGGTGGCTTCTGGAAGTTAGATTTCGAAATGAGCTCCAGTTGTAATCAGGGTAGCTCTGGCTAATATCCACTCCCTGCTGATCGCCGGGGGATGAGCTGGGGGAGGCAGATATAATTTGTGGTTTGAGTATTTGTAACTGCAAAGCTGAGATCAATCCCGGAAAGGAGCCAGAGATTCCCTCCTGAGAACAGCACAGGACATGTATGGAGAAGGAAAGTAGTTAATATTTAATTTTATTTGAAACTGTGCTTAGGAGTAAAAGGTGTCTCCCTTCTAAGGCTGTCAGTCAGTAGGAGAACAGCCTTGGTGAGGAGTGGGCATATCTGGTTATGCGTTTGAGGGCAAGGTTGAGCTTTAATGGTGTCTTCATTCTGCTCTCCATTTAAGCAAAGCTCTTCCTTATCTTCAAGATGACCTTTGCTTCCACCTAAACTCGTCAAAACAGGCATTTCTTCATTCCTTTAAGTGTGGCTCATAGGTAGATGGTAGAAGAAAAATACGTTAATTAAAATAATTAACAATGAATTGCGAATCTTAGATCTCTTTAGCCACCTCAGATGCATTTGTATTTTAAAAGAACACTGTTCTTTATTCTACAGGAATAAATGTCTCATTGGTTTAAATTTCAGGCAGAATTCTGAAGCTATTTGTCTGGGAATTGGTGATAGATAGAATTGTTCCCAGCACCATGGAGACAATACAGCCTTCTACCAACATAGAATGAGTAAGGACCAGGCACAGATTCAGCAGAGGGCAAGGAGGATGAAGACACAGAAATGACCATTGATTGGCATAGAATGAGGTCATTGGTCACTCAAAGGAATTGGGGAGCGGTAGTGATTATGGAAGGTAATGCAGGTAGTATAGCTCAATCCAACTCATAGTAACATTGGGGTATTATCTGCCAAGCTCTGGGCTGAACACAACCAAAGCTTGAGGACAAGAATACACTCACCTGGAAGAATGGGACAATGCTTGGGAGAAGGAATAGAATGAAACAATTTAATAGTCTGGATGTTTGAACTGGTGAGTAGACTTCTCTTTTTCCAGGCAAAACCCTAGCCTTGAACAAAGGGAATGCCAGCCTCTTTCTTTCTAGCTGCAGAACTCATGCCCATGCTCCACCTAGGTGGTGTGCCCTGGCCAGTCTTTTTATCCCTCTAAATATCCCTCTGTTCCTCCCCTAGGCAATGCTTCTGCTCAGCCAAGCTGGCACCCAGTTGGTGCCTCACACCTTTCACACATCTCTCCTTGCCTCTGCTCTAGCTGTTCTCCCTTCCAGCTTCCAAGATGGGGCTCTTTATGCCCCTGCTGAATTCTGCACCTCCTTTGAAGCTGGCCCAAGTACTCAGGTACTTCCTTTTCTGGGCAGGCTTCCCTGAGTACCAGGATCCTTCCCTTCTCTGAACTCCAGATAGTATCTGAATAATCATATGGCAATGATCACAGCAGTAATGATAATGCCTTGTATTTCAATAGGTACTAAGAATTTTTCAAAGTGCTGCCACATACTTCATTACACTCGTGGATCACAGGGTGATTCAAAGGATGGTAAGAGATTATTTCTGCCTAAAAACAAAATAAAAAATTCAACAAGGAGGCCAGGCACACTGGTTCATGCCTGTAATCCCAGCATTTTAGGAGGGTGAGGCAGGAGGATCGCTTAAGCCTGGGAGTTCAAGATTCCAGTGAGCTGTGATTATGCCACTACATTCTAGCTGGGGCAACAGAGCGAGACTCTGTCTCAAAAAAAAAAAAAAAAAAAAAAAATTCAGCAAGGAAACTGAGGTCCATAAAGAGTAAATACTTTTCTACTTTTCCCAGGGCCATATACTCTAGGATGTATTGCATCTGTCATTTGGGTCTGACTTAACGTACAGTTTCTGATTAAACATTGTTTTACACTGATTTCAAATAATTTTATGTTGCCAGTCTTGGCTTTCTAATAAGACTATACTTTCTTTCAGGGCAGGAAAGATTTCTTGTGTTTTTGGCATTTTCCTAGCACTCAGAATTACATTAAGTACACAACGGGGGCTTTAAAAATGCTTTAATGATGATGCTGATAGTCACAGGTTTATGTTCCTGCACATTGTATTAGTGTGAATATTTGAGTTTGCTGGGAGGTACCAAGGCACCATAATTCCATTTGACCCTATTTCAAGTGTTGGAGATCATGAGGCATCAGGAGATCATTGGGCACATGTAGACTGATACGTAAGTAGCTCTCTGAGATGAAGTTCTTTCAGATTGGGAATGGTAGCATGGTCTACTCCATCAGCAGACGATGATGTGCTACTGATGAATGATGGTTCAAAAGGTCAGGGCACATACTTCCAAATTAAACTTAATATTGTAGGGGCTATGGAAGAAACCCTTTAAACGAAGATATTTTATTCCTCCCCCTCTGTATGCCCATGATGAAGTTCTTTGAGACTGGGAATGGTAGCACTGTCTACTACATCAGTAGAAAATGATGTACTACAGATGCAGGAGCATGCAGTTCGTCCCTTGTGGTCAGCCGTCTCCCCATGGTGACTCCGTTGGGGAGACTCCGTGGAACTACCCAGTTTCCTGTCTGCTGAGGCCCATACATTCACTTCCTTGTTGCCATGTATTTATGATCAGTTCATCAGTAGACAATGATGTACTACTGATGTAGTAGATGATTCTACCACTCCTAATCTAAACTTCCTCGTGGGTATACAGATGGGGAAGAATAAAATATCTTAATGTGTCACCTCCATAGCCCCTACAATATTACATTTAATTTGGAAGTATGTGCCCTGACGTTTTGAACCATCTGATGTGAAAGTCTATGACTCCCTCTCTCCTATCAGTTGTGGCATTTTCGCCTGTGCCTGGTTTGGTGGGGAAGAGGGAAAGCACTTGATTCTATGGCATGGCAATAATGCTCATAGAGAGAATGTCCTGGGAGGCTGACCATCCTGCTGGTCAGACGGCCTGTGCCTTTGGCCATCTGAAAGGGAAAGTGGGGAGGCATAAGATGGTTTTCTGTCTCCTGGGACTTTGGGAAGGAAGGATCGTCTATGGATCACTCCCCTGGCTCCGTGGGTGACCCCTCAAGGAGAGGAGTGGAGCTCTGCACAGGCTCTAAACCCAAGTCATTGAGGGTAAAGTTATTGAAGATAATTGAGGTGACAGGGTAAGGACAATCTGGGGTTCAGCTCAGGGATGGGCTGACTGCATGTCCCAGGAGTGATGGAGCCACTGCTTGATGTATTGATTGGCTTGTCGCCATGTAGATTTATGTCCCACAATTATGGTAAGCGGTCTCAAAATGTGACATCATGAAGGTTTGCTTACACATTAACATTATAGTTTCAATACTTACAGAAAACTCTACCAACTATTGATTACTGTATAAAGATTAATTGGAACCAGCATTCAAACTCAAGCATGCAGGCATTCCAGCAAGATTATTGAGGTAAAACGTGTCAATGTGTGCCTCTCAGTTTCTGAATCACTCTTGTGGATCACTTTTAATAAACATGTGACACTTACTTCATTTCTGAATAATGACATCAAATGTTCCAGAGAACTTGATCTTTTCCGGAGGGAAATCAATCAAACTGTGACAATGTGACAAACATCCTGAGACAAACGTAACAGCAAGGGAAGTAAAAAGAATATTTATTCTGCTAAGAACTATTTCCTTTTCCAGAATTCTTATCTCTGGGTTTATCACACTGGGAAGTCCTTGAATTGGCTGTGAGATGAAAACAAAGGAAGTAGTTAAAAAATTCTGAGTAAGAAAATATTTATTTTATACATATTAAAGTATAAACCTTATGAAAATAGAAAATCTTATCGCAGAGCCAACACTAGCAGCAAGAAAGAATGTTAAAACAGTGCAAGATGAGATTGAATCAGAAACCATCAATCAGAGAGACCAAGACGGCAGATATAATGCATGGGCTGGTATCTAGTTGTTTGACTCATAACTGAAAGGTGGTGCTGATTACATGCCAGGCACGATTCTAAGTGATTTAACTATGCCAACTGACTTAACTCTCATACCAACCTGATAGGATAGGTCTTATGATACTCATTTTATAGATGAGGAAACTGTGGCACAGATCAGTTAAGTAATTTTCCCAAGGTCATACACCCAGTAAGCAACAGTGCTGGGCATATGACCCCAGGGAGTCTAATTCCAAAGTCTGTGATCTTAACCACATAGCATCTCATATGTCTACTACTAGTGGTAGTAATAATAACTCTTTTGTTATTATCATTATGTCAATACCTGAAATAAACCTTCATGTATTAAATGAAATGCATACATGCGTGTAACTGATCATTGTTGTATAACAAGCCATATCCAGAATACCCCATCTTCACATATCCAGACCATAATGGGCACTGTACAAGTGTCCTGATCCTTACCCAGCTCATTTATGTGGAGCTGTGAATGGTTTGCCTGCCCACAGCCCATCCCCTATATGCAGGTTGCCATACTTGTGCCATGGAGGCACGACCACCCAGGTCACGCATGGACACCTGCTCCAAAGGCAGCCATCTGAAGACTGGGCAGTGACCTGTGGCTGGCCTCAGCTGAGCCCTTGGACCAACATGGTGGTGATGGGACCCATTATAACTGTCTCTCGGATGCTTTTCACACGAGGCCATAGAGCAGATGCTGAATGAGTCAACTGGTGTTGAATTAGAGAGAGACCCAGAGAAAGCACTGGAGAGAAGCCATGAGGCAGGAGAAGCCATGAACAAGCAGGGGGGCGTGGGGTAGACAGGGAGAGGGCGAAAGTCAGTCCGCTGTGAGTAGGAGGGAAAACACCAGCCAAGAGCAGGCTGTGAAGAATGGAGTCACAAACTTAGTTGCTGATGAGAGATGCGGATGAGCTCTGGGTTGACACTGGGTGACCAGAGCTATGTAGCATCTTGAAATGTCATGAGTGACACTTTCTGAGAAGCCAGCAATACAGTTCTGGAGATGGTTTCTTATCCTTCTTAGGTTATAAATAACCCCCCATTTACAGAAGTATGTTGAATTTTTTTTCCCCGTCTTGCAACGTGAAAGAATCTAACCCAGTGACTTAACAATCCTAGCCTTTGCCTTCTCTTTGTTTCTTCAACTAAGGTCTGCAGGGAGTTGTTGAATACCCTACCTCTCTTGCCCGTTAGGCAGGAAAACAGAATTCTCCCCCTGGGCCCCAGGATTCCTCAGTAGCATTAAGCTCCGGTTGCCAATGGTGGTGACTTGCTTGATAATGAACCGTTTTTGGCTTCCTTTCCTTTTTCCTCCCTCACTTTCCTATTTGCCAACAACTATTTCCTGAGATCACCTCGCAAGTAAAATACTTGCACTCAAATCAGAGTATATTTTGGAGGAAACCCAAACTAAAACAAGATTCTTTATAAGTTCCCTCAGTGCAGGTCCATTGGTGGTAAATTCAATTTTTGTTTATCTGAAAACATTTTCATTTCATTCTTGTTCTTGGAAAATAGTTTTGTTAGATGCACAGTCCTAGATTGTCAGGTGTTTTCTCTCAAACTTTTGAAGTATAATTCTGCCGTCTATTGTCAAGCATCTTTATAGGTGATCTGTCTTTTCTCTCTGACAAAAGATCTTCCCTTTGTCTCTGGTGTTCTGTAAATTTTACTATGATATATCTAGGCTTATTATTATTATTATTTTTTGAGACGGAGTCTTGCTCTGTCGCCAGGCGCCAAGCTGGAGTGCAGTGGCTCGATCTCGGCTCACTGCAAACTCCGCCTCCCGGGTTCAAGCAATTCTCCTGCCTCAGCCTCCCGAGTAGCTGGGACTGCAGGCGCATGCTACCATGCCCAGCTAATTATTGTATTTTTGGTAGAGACGGGGTTTCACCATGGTGGCCAGGATGGTCTCAATCTCTTGACCTCATGATCTGCCTGCCTCGGCCTCCCAAAGTGCTGGGATTATAGGCATGAGCCAATGCGCCCGGCCGGTTTAGATTTTTAAGAAATTTATTTTTCTTGGTGGGGATTGCTCTTACTGGATCTGTGGATTCTTATCTTTCATCATTCTGGAATGTTCTTAGCAATGATCTCTTCAAATATTGCCTCTCTTGCAGTCTTTCTGATCTCTCCTTCTGAGGCTCTAGTTAGACATATGCTGAACATTTTCTCATGTCTAAACATTTTAAGATCTCACTTCCAGTTAGCAAATTTTTGCTTCAACTGTTTCTAATCTATTTAATCCCTACACTGAGCTTTTAAAAAATTCACATATATATATATATATATATATATATATATACACACACATAGTAGATATCCTCAGAGTATATTAATTCAGTGGCTTCTATATTTATGTTCTTATTTTTAAAGTTCTATGAGGATCTTTTTTCAATCAGGTCTATCTTTAAAAAAAATTTTTTGTAGAGATGGGGTCTTACTATGCTGTCCAGGCTGGTCTTAAACTCCTGGGCTTAAGCAACCCTTCTGCCTTGGGCTCCCAAAGTGCTGGGATTACAGGTGTGAACCACTGTGCCTGGCTACCATCATCATTTTTGATTGTCTTTTTTTTCTTTGTATGCGATTCAATTTCTATTTCTTTGGACGTTTCATACAGTATTATTTTATACTCTTTATCTGATAATTCTAGTATTTAAAGTTTTGGGAGGGTTCTAACTCTGTTGTTTTTTTTTTTTTTTTCTGATGCTCACTCATGGTTTCTCTTCCCACTATTTTTGTTTTGTTTTGAGACAGGGTCTTGCTCTGTTGCCCAGGCTGGAGTACAGTGGCTTGATCACAGCTCACTGTAGCCTCAACCTCCTGGGCTCAAGCCAACCTCCTGCCTCAGCCTCCTGAGTAGCTGAGACTATAGGTATGCGCCACCATGCCTGGCTAATTTTTATTTTTTTGTAGAGACAAGGTCACACCCTACGTTTCCCAGGCTGGGCTCAAGTGATCCTCCCACGTTGGCATCTCAAAGTGCTGGGATTACAGGCATGAGCCACTGTGCCAGGCCTCCTCTTCCCCCTGTTGATCTTTAGTAGTGATTGTACATTTGTTTGATCGTAATTTGTAGGAGACCTCAGGGTCGAAACTGAGACTGTTTTCTTTCAGAGGAAATTTTCATTTTCATCTGCACACAGGAGGTACTACCTACCTGGCAACCTCTGACCTCTTCATGGTCCTTGGCTTACTCTGAGGGCTAGGGTTCAGCCCCTTCCCTTTGCTGCTGACCCAAGTCTTAGGTTCTGTTACGGCTTAAATTACGCGTTAAAGTCCCAACCACCAGTACCTAAGAATGCAACCCTTTTAAGTTAAGGCCTTTAAAGAAGTGATTAACTTAAAATGAGGCCCTTAGGGTTGGGCTGTAATTCAATATGATTGGTGTCCTTATAGAGGAAGAGACACCAGGGAGGTGTGCCCACGGAGATGACCCTGGGAAGACACAGTAAGAGGGCCACCATCTGCAGACCCAGGCGAGCCGCCTCAGAAGAACCCAACCCTACCAGGATCTTGATTTTGTACTGCTAGCCTCCAGAACTGTGAGGAAATAAACTTCTATTGTGTAAGCCACCCAGTCTATGGTACTTTGTTATGGCAATTCAAGCAGACTAATACAGGCTCCATAGGACAGTTTGCTAGGGTTTGCCTTTAGGGTAACTGCAGCTTTCCTGTGTACCTACTATTCATCACTTGGATTCAGCTCATATTTTGATCCCTGACCCTGGGAAATTTCCCTTACTTCCTACAAGCTCACTGATGCAAAGAAAAGTATGTTTCAGTGCAGGTCTAGTTGTTGTGCGGAAACTATGCGGAGTATCTGGTCTGCCACATTCCTTGAAGTGCCCGAGTCCACTGCTTCCTTAAGTGCTGATTCCACTCTTCTTTCTTCTGCGATATCTTCCTGAGAAATCTCTTCCCATGAGTGCTTCCCTCCTTAAACTCTTAGCACTTATATATGAATTATTTATTGCCACTTAGGCTCCCTTAGAATTTGTCACCAGCACACCTGTAAACCCAGCACTTTGGGAGGTCCAAGTGGGCAGATCACCTGGGGTCAGGAGTTCTAGACTGCCACGGTGAAACCCCAGCTCTACAAAAATACAAAAATTAGCCCTGATGATGGGTGCCTGTAATCCCAGCTACTGGGGAAGTTGAGGCAGGAGAATTGCTTGAACCCCGGAGGCGGAGGTTGCAGTATACTGAGATTGATCACACCACTGCACTCCAGCCTGGGTGACACAGCAAGACTAAAAAAAA
>NW_016107640.1:1096340-1098463 GCF_001604975.1 Cebus imitator | reverse complement strand
CACTTATTACAGCTTTTATGGTCTAATTTTCCAAAGTGCATAAAACCAGCATATTGAGGCAGGGCAAATGATTCTAAGTGTCATATCTCAGCTTCCTTGTCTAATAGTACACCCTGGAGAATACCTGAAACCCTGTGTAGGCCAACACCAAGGTTAAAAATGCCTCTCTTCTGGCTGGGGGAGAGAGCAGGCTTCACCTTGTAGAGGGACAGTAAAGGCCATAGCCACACTTGCTTGACTAGGACAGTCTCTTGCCGGAGAACTGCCCAAATACAAGTATAGGCCACCACACAATGTCTCCCAGAAACATGGTCGGCTTTGTCTTGAACTGTTACCATAACTTCAGAAGTGTTGGGAAGGGCTTTCTTCTAGCAAAAACTACCTCTTCTATCTTAATAGCCAGGTAGCCAGCCACCTGAAATTCTTTCTCTTTTTTCCTTTAAAAAAAAAAAAAAAAAAAAAAAAGGGAAAAAAAAAAAAAAAAAAAAAAAAAAAAAAAAAAAAAAAGAAAAGAAAAAGAATTAGTCACCAACTGTTTCCTTGAAAACAGAGGTTAGATCTTACAACTCTTCTCTCACGAAGCTCATAGGACAATCCTAGACACAGTATGTGCTGATTTCACATTTCTGGAATGAGGGAATAGAAAATAAAAAACCAAGAACCAGAAACCTGTTCACTGGCAATATTGCATTAAACAGACAGCATGAACCATGGAATTGATTGTGGTTATTAAGCGGTCCAAACATGTTTTAACAACAAAAAAGATCACATCTCAGGCCTGATTCACAGACAGCCTTTGAGTAGTTATGAAAAGACCTCTCATTATTGGGAAGAAACACCCCTGAAAGGAAATGAAAATTGAAGTGGGTCAGATCAGTAATCCTAATTTACTTAGCAAGTTCTGATCTTCCTGAGAAACAACAAAAATAATAGAAACTAAATTTTTCTCACACTGCCTCATACCTGAAAGGAAAATACCGTCACCTGTTGTGACTCATTCGCAGTCTATTTGGTAATGGTTTCCAGATTCCTCCTCCCATTAAAAAGCAGGGCAGAAGAACCATGATTGTTTAGTTAAGTCTGCTTGGTAATAGGTTAGACCATTAACTCCATAAAGTCACTTACGATAAGGGATCACAGTCTGTAAATAATTCTGATTTTAAAAAATTACTGAGATTTCAGGGTTCTGCAATTAATTGATTCATTTAGTCTTGCTGAAGAAACAAAAAGGAATCAAGTGTAAAACAAATATTTAATGGTCATAGAGCCACATGGTCGTAATAATTTTATTATATTGGGGTTTCATTTTTAAAAAGCTAACGCATGAATCCCAGTCAGGAAGAAGAGGGACGATGAGTAGTTAGGAAGCTGAAAGGGTAGGAAGAGAATGAATGGAGACATAAAATGCAGAGACTGTAGCAGAGAGGAGTCGGCCTCCAAGGCTACTGTTTTAAGGAGACTCAGAAATCTGCAAGTAGCCCTCCTCCCTTCCAGCCCTAACGGGCTTCTTGAGGGGTTCCAGCAAGCATTTGGAGTCTGAACAGCTACAAACTGCATACTACCCTGTCCCTGCCTTGCAATTAGGTATATTCTATAACTGTGATACAAGAGAAGCCCATTCTTCATTGACTGACAGACTGCTAGGAGGTCAGGGAAGCGCCTGCATCCCTCCTCGGTTCATCAGTTCTGTAAATCAACAACCCTCCGCTCCTTCTTTTGGTGAGAGAAAAATCCATCCTCCCCAAATCTGCAGAGACCGACTGCGTAGCACACACGCTTCACCTTTGGTCCTCATCTTGCAGACAGGATGATCCATTTCCTGTTGACTTGGTTTGGCTCACGCACGTGCCATTACATCTTATGACTAACGCATGCCACCTTCAGAAGAGAACCTAAATAATGTACCTGTCATTCTAGTTCTTTTGTAATAGACCTAAATTTGGTTTCTCTTCCTGGTCTAGTTAAGGCAGGTGCTATGGAGGTAATTTTTCTATCCCCTTCCCCTAGGGTGTGAGGGTAAGGTTAGCAAACCGCTGCGCTGTCGTTCTGCTTCAGAAACAAAAGAAGGAGCATAGCCAAAGGTTACTGAAGAAGCATAGTAGTTTTCACTTATTACAGCTTTT
>NW_016107640.1:1073769-1095985 GCF_001604975.1 Cebus imitator | reverse complement strand
AAAAGAGACAGCCTTGCTATGCCCAGGGTGGTCTCGAACTCCTGCTTTCAAATGATCTTCCTGCCTAGTCCTCCCAAAGTGCTGGGATTACAGATGTGAGCCACCCTACTTGGTCAGCCACCTGAAATTCTATCAGTGACAGATTCCTTTAGCTGAAGTCAAGTTCAAATGTAATCCTCTCAAAAATGGTTACATTATCCATCAATGTATTAAACAAAACAACGTGTGGTTATTGAAAAAGTCATATATGCACATGGTAAAACAAAAATCAAATAGTACAAAAGGGTATACAGCTGAGCACAGTGACTCATGCCTATAATCCCAGCACTTTGGGAGGCCCAGGTGGGAGGATCACTTGAAGCTAGGAGTTTAAGACCAGCGTGGGCAAAAAGCAAGACCCCTGTTTCTACAAAAAACAAAAATTAGCCCAACATGGTGATGCATGCCTATGGTCCCAGCTAGGGGAGGCTGAAGTGAGCTATGACTGCACCACTGTACTCCAGCCTGTACCATGGAGTGATACCCTGTCTCTAAAGAAAAAAAAAAAGACTGTTCATTAAAAAATTAGTCTTCTTCTTCCTTAATACTCTCAGTTTCCCAGTTACTCCCCGTCTCTCCAACCCCCATCCCCCAGCAATCATACTCAGCAGCTTTATCTGGGCTTCCTGAAATATTCTATACATGTTCAGGCATATGTATAATATACGTCCCTCCCTCTTTTTGCCTCCTTGCTTTTGCTCCAAGGGTAACAGCACTTGGAGAGGGATTTCATCCTTTCCAGCAGCAGCCCCGTGCTCCACAGTCACCACAAGAGAGGGCAGAAGCTGACCTGGCTTACGGATGATTAAGAGGCTCAATATTTCCTTCAACAAACAAACAAAAAATACCAAGGTCATCTTAAGGTAGCTCGCTTTAGTAAGACCTAAGCTCATCAAACGTAGTATTTATTCAGTAAAACCTGGTAAATGTTTTGGGAGTAAGTTAAGTTTTGCCCTGAGAAGGGCTTGTAAACTTTGAGAGCAAGGTGGCTCTTCACGTGTCTAGCCTTCTTCTACCTGACTTTGTTGAGGCTACTCCTGGTTTTGTCCCTTATGGGTTTAGGGTACAGGCAGAGACCAGGCAGGGCCCTTGTGAAAGGAGAAGGAGTTGGACCTGACCCAGAACCAGGAGTGGGACCAGGGTAGGGGTGTAAGTCAAAAATAAAAAGACAAATCCATTTCCCAAGAGAACACAGGGGAGTTGCCTGCAGAAGCCTGAAATACTCTGATTTCTGTATAAACATCGCATGCTGTGACTTACTAGATTCTACAGGTAGAGTTAAACAGACTGCATCCATATAATGAATAAGTAAGCACGTTTTGTGTTTCATGAGGTTAAGATAAATGCGGTCTAATCGAGCAGTACCAGTTTGATACATGTTTGATACTTTACATAACTTGTATAATTATCATTTATGTCACTCAGCTTTTCTATGTGACACTTCCTCCGTTTATAAGATACATTTAGAATTCTGTCAGATTAGATATGTTTACCTCGAATCTCAAACTTTTAGATCTGACTTCCAGGTTACAAGAAATTCAAAGAATAGCGAAAAAGCTAAATAAGAAGCCATTAGACACATGCAGGAGGCCTGGCATTTGGCAGGTCACCTGAGGCCGTGTCAACAGTTAGTAGCATGACAGAAAGAGACTGTTAGAGCTTGAGAGACTATAGGGGCATTAAAAAACAGGTGCAATGTCTGGTCTCATATTGGCTCTTAGTTTAGACAAATCAAGTATAAAGGACATTTTTAGGACAATATGGGAAATTTGAGTTTTAACTAGGAATTATATATTAAAGAATATGATTATTTTAACATTAAAAACAAGTGCAATGTATAGTCTTGTATTGAATCTTAGTTTAGAGAAACCAAGGATAAGGGGCATTTTTAGGACAATTTGGTAAATTTGAATTTTAACTAGGAATTATATATTAAAGAATATAATTATTTTGTTTTAGCATTAAAGAACAAGTGCAATGTATGCTCTTTTATCGAATCTGAGTTTAGACAAACCAAGTATAAAGGACATTTTTAGGACAACTTGGGAAATTTAAGTTTTAACTAGCAATTATATATTAAAGAATATAATTAATTTATTTCCTTTCCCCCCAGAAAATCCTTATGCAAAAAGGAATATAATCATACCATCTGGCTAAATGTAAAAATGTTATTTTTTCTCTAAAATAGTTTTATTTCCAAAAGATATACCCTGAGGTTTAAAAAACGGTGTTTTTCCTCCCCTTGAACTTTGAGTTCTTAAAATAAAGGTTACCACACCAGGATAAACGTGGCTGTGCTACATTTTCATTTTTGTGCTGGCTGCTCAGAAGCAAGTGTCATTATTGACAACAAGGATGGGGTGTGTGGAGAGAAAATTACAGCAAATAAAAATGTTTGCAGCCATACGTGGCTATCATTCTTGAGTTACCTCTTCGTGGATATTGAGTTCTTGTATTAAGCTTTGCACCGTCAGCAGGGCAGGGTGTGTGTTACGTAAAGCCAGGGCTCTTGCATCACTGTATTCAAGCCCTCTTACCCACATCCTAACACATTCAGCTGCAGATGTAGCAAGAAGTTCCAAAGCAGCCAAAACAAAAACAAAAGCAAAAACAAAAAGCATGTCCTGGGACTACAACCTGCGCTCTGGGTCTCCGAGTGTTATGAATCCAAATGAACAATGAAGACTCCCTGTTGGGAGGAAAGGCAGAGGGGAGTTACTTGGGGATTCAGGGCCTTCCATGCATAGAAACCTCCGAATCATGTCTGAGCCTCTCTTTTCTAAGGAATCCTTTCTTAGGAGGAACCAGTGAGAAGAACCAACTATCATCTGGGCCCTCCAGCTTCCTGGGCAGGAAGATTTGGACTAGACCTTGAGGTTCCCATAGAGACATCTGCCTCCAGTGGCCCCCAGCCTGAACCTGGACCTGAGAGTCAGGAACCGCTCCCATTGGAACTGCCTCTTTAAGCTCATTCCTGTCTGTCATAATATCCCTCAAGCCGCGGCCCCAGGGGTTCCCACTGGATGGCGGCTGATTCAGAAGGCCGTGTCCCACACATCCTTCCAAGTGGTTGCTCTGCTGAGTGGGCTGGGAGGACGCGCAGCCTCTGGGCAGTGAAGGTTGACTGAGTATTTTGATAGCGCTGGGGAGTTCTCTGAGCAGGCACCACCATGCCAATCTGTCCATTAGCAGTAGGCTATGGATTAGGACTGGTAGAAAGGATATCTTCAAATAGATTTCTTTGTTTGTTTGTTTGGTTTAGGGCCTAGTGATTGAGGTCACTCTGGGAAAACCTTCAGGAAGCTCTGGTCAGAAACTTTGGGTTTTACATTTCACAACCATTATCCTTCCACTGGGGGAAAGAAAAGGTTAGATGGGGTAGAGAAATGAGGAGGAGAAGGAAAATCAGAGTATGAAACATAATTGAAATACATATTAATATTTTATATGTCTAAGTCATGGATGGGAGGGTTCGGCTTGGTTGGCAAACTTAGCTTCATCAGGGAACCCTTGCTATCTGCAGCTGAAATGCAACTCAGATCCTCGTCACCTTTGAGTCTGTCCTTCACAGATAAAAGACATGAATTTAGAATGGGTTTCTGCACTGTGGAAGGGGGAATAGACTTATTCAATGTCTTGGCTGTAAGTCCTAGCTCTGGCACTTGTTAAGCTTGGTATTTTAAATAAATCTCTTGGCCACCACGGTGGCTCATGCTTGCCACCCCAGCACTTTAGGAGGCCAAGGTAGGAGATCCCTTGAATCCAGGAGGTGGAGACAAGCCCGGGCAACCTAGCGAGACCATTTCTACAAAATTTTTAAAAATTAGTCGGATGTGGTGGTGCACACCTGCAGTCCCAGCTACCCGAGAGGATAGCTTGAGTCCAGAAGGTCAAGGCTGCAGAGCTATGACCGCACCACTGCACTCCAGCCTGGGTGACAGAGCAAGACCCTGACTCAAAATAAAGAAACAAAAAAACCAACAAAACAAGTTCCTTGGCTTCCCTGGGGCTCAGGAGCTAACAGATAACTGAGATAACTGGTCAAGTATGGGCTCGGGCAGCTGCACATGATGAGCAGATCTGGGGTTTGTGAGAGAAGACAGAAGAGAATTGAGTGGAGCTCCTTCCAGGCCCACAGCAAAAAAATATACATTTGGAGGCTGGGCACAGTGGCACACACCTGTAGTCCTGCCTACATGGGAGGCTGAGGCAGGAGGATTGCTTGTGCTCAGTAGTTTGAGGTTGCAGAGAGCTGTGATCACAGCACTGCACTCCGGCCTAGGTGACAGAGGAAGATATATATGTATATGTATATATATATATATATATATATATACACACAGACACATATATATACATCTATATATACACACACACACAAATATATATATTTGGCTATAGTTTTATTTTTAAAATATATTTTAAATGATGGAACTTCCTATACTGGCGTATAATTTATAATTTCTTTGTAATTCATATTTTGAAAGTATTAAACATTTGCAAGTTGACGTTTATTCTTCTTTCACCAGTGTGGTATTAATCACCCAGCAGAGACAGAGCCTTGTGCCCCAGGCTAGGGCAAAGGGTTGGGGTAGGGTGGGGATGGGGCAGGGGTAGGTAATTTTTGCTCCAAGCCTTACATCACTGTTTACAAGTTAATTCTTCTCTGCCTCATCATGTTAATCCCCATAAAAATAGCATCTCCCTGTGATGACTGTCCATCAAATAATGACTCTGTTGCCCTCTGCTCCTGTGTTCGGGTGTGTCATTGTTGTACCTCCCTCTTTTTAAGCTCCCTTTTTCCCTGGGGTTTGCTGATGGTAAACTGGTCAAGTGCTGACACCTACCGGCCACCGTGTATATAACTAAGGAGCTGCGGTCTGGAAAAGGTTAAGGCCCAAGGTGCCCGCGTTACAAATGACTGGATTGCTGCTTGTTAGCAACCTGTCAGGCAAAGAGAGTTCACAGCCGTGCTTTCAGGGAAAAACGAATTTTGACGTAGTTGTCTAATGAGTGTTGAAACTTTTTATGTTTGAATAGTTTGAGATTCACAGAAAGGTTGCACAAATGGTACAAGTTCTGCTTGGCCTTTACTTGGTGTTCCCAAATATTAATATTCCTAATAGTAACTGCAGAACAATGATTGAAACCAGGAGATGAACGTTTGTGCAATACAGTTAAATACTCCACAGGCATAATTTGAAGTTTGCCAGCTTTCTCACGAATGCTCTTTTTCTTGTCCGGGATCCAATGATTCAGGATCCTTTATTATATTTAGTTGTCATGTCTCCCGGACTCCTCTAACCTGTGACAGCTCCTCCATCTTTCTTGACCTTCACACTTTTTTTTTTTTTTGAGATAAGATCACCCAGGCTGAAGTGCAGTGGCATGACCATCAGGGTTCACTGCAGCCTCGACCTCCTGGGCTCAAGTGCTCCTCCCACCTCAGCCTGTTGAGTAGCTGGGACCACAGGTACCTGCCACCACACCTGGTGATACCACACCCATCCAAATCTCATCTTAAGTTGTAATTCCCATGTGTTCAGAGAGGGACCAGGTGGGAGGTGAATGGATCACGGGGGTGGTTTCCTCCATGCTGTTCTCGTGATAGTGGCTGACTTTTTATGAGATCTGATTTTTTTTTTAGGGATGGGGTTTCACCATGTTGGACAGCATGGTCTCGAACTCCTGACCTTGTAATCCACCTGCCTTGGCCTCCCAAAGTGCTGAGATTACAGGCATGAGCCACTGCGCCCAGCTGATCCTTTCGTTTTATAAGGCAGTTTTCCTTTGCTGGCTGTCCCATGACTGCCACCACGTAAGACATGTTTGCTTCCCCTTTTGCCACGATTGTAAGTTTCCTAAGGGGTCCCCAGAGCTGTGGTAGCATCTTTCTGTATAGCAGTATGAGAATGGACTAATATACCCGGCTAATTTATATATATCTATATATATATATGCACACACACACACACACACATATATGCATATATATACATACACACATATACATACATATATATAAACACACACATGCACATATATATATATATATACATATATATTTTTTTTCTTTGTTGCCCAGGCTGGTCTTGAATTCCTGGGCTCAAGCCATTTGCCTGCCTTGGCCTCCCAAAGTACTGGGATTACAGGATTACAGGTATGAGCCACTGCATCCGACGACCCTCACATTTTTGAAGAGCAACGATCAGTTATCTTGTAGAATATCCCTCAGTTTGTCTGCTATTTTCTCATGATTAGGTTGAGGTAAACCTTTGTCGAGAATACTACCATGTTCTTAGTGCATCATATGAGGGGATGCATGATGTTGATATGTCTTATTTATTAGTAGTGATACTAACTTTCATTTCTTGGTTAAAGTGGTGTCTGTCGAGTTTCTCCAGTTTAAAGAAGTTACTATTTTTCCTTTGGAATTAATAAGTATTGCTGGAAAACACTTTGAGATTATGCAAAAATCCTATTTCTTACTGTACTTTACCTATTGACTTTAGAATTCCTGGACAATTCTTGCCTGCAGCAATTATTAATGTGGTATTTGTTTGCATAGTTGTGATAACCTATTTTCGTCTCTCCTACATTTTAAAATGGAAATTCTACTATAAGTAAGAGCTGTTCCTTTAGAGACGGGAACAACTCTTTTATTTATGTATTTATCTATTCAATTATATATTTAGCTCAGTATGAACTCATGCATATTTTATTCTGTGGGCTATAATTCAATACTATCATTATTTATTTTGTCATTCAGATTATCCAAGCTTAGGCTTTGAGAGCTCTTTTAAGCTAGCTTCTGTGCCCTTTGACATACCCCATAATTTTTAAAAAACAGCTTTCTGGAGGTATAATTGACAAATGCAAATTGTGCTAATTTACATTGTATAACTTGATGTTTTGATATCTATAAATTCATATCAAATACATGTATATATGTCATATATATATATCAAATATATATGTCATATATGTATATCTATGTCAGCTTTTCCAGGCACCTCACAGAGCACACATTCTCAATGTGTGAACTCAGAAAAGGGCATGTGAAATCCTATTCTCTGAGCACAATTACCCAATTACTACCCAATTATCACAATTACCCAACAAGTACCCAACACAGTCATCACAAGTATCCAACCCAGGACCTCAGGACCTTGGCATTTTACCCTGTGGAGAAGTACACTTGGCATGACCACAGTAACAATTATGAAGAAGTTACATAGGTTTAAAAAAATCTTTAAGGCTGGGTGCAGTGACTCACGCCTGTAATCTCAGCACTTTGGGAGGCCAAGGTGGGCGGATCTCTTGAGGTCAGGAGTTTGAGACCAGCCTGGCTAACATGGAGAAACCCTGTCTCTACTAAAAATACAAAATTAGCTGGGTGTGGTGGTGCATGCTTGTAACTCCAACTACTCGGGAGGCTGAGGCAGGAGAACTGCTTGAACCTGGCAGGCGGAGATTGTGGTGAGCCGAGATGGCACCATTGCACTCCAGCCTAGGCAACAAGAATGAAACTCCATCTCAAAAAAATAAATAAATAAAAATAAAAATAATCTTTGAGTCCTGAAGCTTTCTGAACCACTGACGTGTGTGGTTGCTGGCTTCCTTGCTGAGCAGGCATGTGAACATCAGCTTGGTGCTTTCATTTTTGGGCAGGGAGAAATGGCAGAGAAGGAGCTCTGAAAAGCATCTGCTCTGCAAAGGCAACAAGAACACTGGCAAAAATGGTCAAAATCAACGTTTTCAGAACCCTGGAAATTATCCAAAGGTTTGCAACGATTGGAGGAATGCTTAAGAAAAACAGGCTGAATCTCAGTAAGAACAGCCAGATAGGTGACATTTTAACTTGGGCTATTCCTATTCCCTCTGATATGGTAATACAGGAGTTATTAAGAAATTATTTTAGTCAGTTAGAGAGGGTAAACGAGTTCTTAGTGGGATTTTCCTTTAATAAAAAGCAGCTCCCAAACCACTTCTTTACTAGCAGAAAGTAGCCTGAGAAGTGGAGCTGCAAGCACAGACAGCTGGAAGCCCAGCATGTTCAACATGACAGTTTCCACTCCCTTTTCTTTGTGGCCACATGTGTGGGTATCATGGCACCGGCCAGGTAAAACCACATGTACAGGTGTCATGGTGACAGCCAGGTAGAAGTCACATTTGCATAATAAATGATTAGGGTGGGAGGGCCAGTTTCTTCCCTGGCTACGTAAATGTCACACCTGGTCAAACCAATCCCATGGGCCCTATGTAAATCAATCACGGCCGCCACAAGCCTCTCTACAAAATCGGTCACATTCTGCCCCCGAACCCAGAAACCCTCTCTTGGGCAACCTGTTTTCTTAATACAAGGAAGCTTTCCCTCTCTGTCCTCTTTTTTTTCTATTATACTTTCTGCTCCTAAACCCACTCCTCGTGTGTGTCCGTGTCCTTAATTTTCTTGGTGCATGACAATGAACCCTGGGTATTTACAATGGAGCTGTTTTTATTTGAGGGTTCACCCAGGATCAGGATCAGGATGGAAGGTAGAAACATCAAAGCAGTGAGTATGGAGCGAACCTCAAATCTGTCTTTGAATCTCAAGGCTCTCAGCTTCCATTTAACATGCTTTGAACCAATTTCCTTTCACGATGGAGTACGTTGCCATTGTGTGAGGCTGGGAGAATTCCTGGAGCAACTAAGGATTTCTGAACAGGGCACACCCCGATGTTATGAACCCAGCCTGTGACAGCACATCTGGGAGTTGGTAATGGATCTCCAGCTATCTTGTCAAAAGATGTTTTTTCTTTTCAATCCCTGATTGCTATGTCTGCTCTCCTCTCTGTGTATGCAATGTGCAGGAAGCTTTGCAGTTCAGGGAAACAGTTTTGTTAGGAAAGATCGGTAAATGCCATAGTACTGGTGAGCACATGGTATTTCTAAGTGAATAGGCCACGCAATACAAATAGAAATCCTCTTCATGAGGCACATTGTAGGTCCTTTGCTGCAACATTGTAGTTTCCCCAATTCTCCTCCCCATTTGCACCTCTAGAAATCAGGCTTTATGCCCCTTCTGCGAGTGGGGAAGCTCTGCCTTTAACAGTTAAGAGTAAAATGTCCTTCATAGCCAAATTTAGTTCCAGTACTGTCCCATCAGCAGGAAAATTGCCATTAGGTTTCTGCGTTCCTTTAAGGGACCTCTTCTGTGTCCAATTAGAATAGTACTGAATTAGTAAGGGTATTTAAGTCTGGAAGTTAAACAGAACCATTTTCTAAGGGTAAATGCTTTAGCAGGGCCATCATAGCAGGCAATCTAGCACATTCCCTCTATTAAAGGAGGCTTGCCCAAAAGCGACTCTCACATAGTCTCTCTAGATCATACACATTTAGGAAGTCAAAGGGGAATCACAAGCAGCTAACTAAGGCTATGTGGGTAATTGTGGTTAAATCTCTTTACTTAGTTCATCTGGTTCCACGGCTTGGAAGGCCACACCTACAACCATGGGTGGCTCATTTAATACAGTGCTGGGACCCAGGAACCAAGGAGAGAAAACAGTTGTGGGGACTTTTCCACTGTCTTCCTCTGCAACCTGGGTCACAGTGAAAGGAGGGAGACTAGAAGGACGCTTTTATTCTCACTTCCTTTTCTAGATGGGTAACAGACCAGCTTCAGCTTTCACCCCTCTGGAGTGCACTCCAAAACACTGGACCCTGTCCAGCCTGTGGTGCAGACCACTGGAGATCAAACTCTCCCTGGAGACAGAGGTGACCAGGGATAAGAACCAGTCTCAGAGAACTCCTTTAACCTCAGAACTTTAGAGAGAAGTGACTCACTTTCTTTTGCACAAGGCATGGCATTTTTACTAAACCTTTTCAGCCTTGTAAGATTAACCCAGCTTTTTTTTTTTTTAACAGTCACATCAGGCAGGCATATAGAGAATCATTCCCCAGAATTAGAAAAGCAACTGCCAGTGGAACCATCCAAGAATTCCCCTTATTTGGGGCCACTTCAAGTTCCCTTCTCGTTATAGGACCTTAGGCAAATAAAGGAAGACTTAGGCCAACTTTCTGATAACCCCCATAGGTATATAGAAGCTTTTCAAAATTTAAGTCAGGTGTTTCACCTCACATGGAAGGATGTTATGCTGCTCCTAAACCAAACCCTAACCACAGCTGAAAAGCAGGCAGCTCTGCAGGGAGCAGAGAATTTCAGAGAGGAGCAACGTATCTCCTATAACGTAACAAAAAGGGAAAAAGGAGATAGGGAAAGTGAAGAAATAGTAGAAACACCATTCCCAATAAAAATGGAAGCAGTTACTCTTAACAACCCTGATTGGAACTCCAATAACTCTGCAGATTAATGGAAAAGGAAACACTTATAACTACGCATTTTAGAGGGCCTATGAAGAGGCCAAAACTCTCAATTATCTAACCTGTCTATGAGAGACCTAAAGCCAGATGAGAATCCTGTAGTCTTTATGGAAAAGCTGAGAGGCACTAAAAAAACACACCTCCTTATGCCCTGATTCAGTCGAGGGACAGCTTATTCTAAAGAACAAGTTTATTACACAGGCAGCCCCTGATATTAAAAGGAAACTGCAGAGACAAGCTATAGGACCAGACAGCTCCTGAGAGAGCCTCCTGAGGGTAACCACTTCAGTCTTTTATAAGAGGGACATGGAGGAGGTCCAAGAGAAATAGAGGAAGCTCAGGAGAAGGACAGGCTCTAGCAGCTGCTTTGCAGGCTTGCGAAGTCCAGGATCCCCGAGGTGCATCTGTTCCTTGTTATAAGTGTGGCAAGCCAGGGTACTTTAAAAAGGAGTGTCCAAACAGCAAGAAGCAGCCACCTTGACCCTGTCCAGCCTGTCGTGCAGATCACTGGAGATCAAACTGCCCCTGGAGAGAGGCCACAGGCACTCAATTAGCTGGACTAGTAGCTCTTACAAGATGCACTTGTGTTAAACAAGGAAAGGTGGCTGAAATTTACACTGACTCCAAGTAGGCTTTAGTTCTCCAGGATCACTCTGCCATTTGAAAGGAAAGGCATTTTCTTACCACTAGTGGATCTCCTATAAAATATGCCCAGAAAATTAACAAGTTATTATCCTCAGTTTTCCTTCCATGAGAAATAGCAGCATGCTTTATAGGGAGCCTCAAAAGGGAACAGACGAAGTAGCTTAACAAAATAAGTTAGCTGATTAAGCAGCTAAGTCAGCAGCAAGGAAGCCTCACACTTCACCGGGTTCAGAACCAGTCTCAGAGTTGGTCCAGCAGGACTGTTGGGTCCCGGAACTCAAACCCCCTGGCTCCAGCAGCTCAAACTGCCATTACAGCACGGGAGCCCCAGGTGATTCTGGAAATTGAGTGAAAGAAAGTAGACCTCCTCTAAACACCAGAGCCAGCCTCTCGCCTCTAACCCTCTTCCCATAGCATGACCATAAGGGACGTCTGAAGAAGAACTCTAATCCAATATTTTTCTCAACCTCTTAGTTGCAGTTAGGAGGACCTAATTGTTTTCACATGCCTCCAATCCACTGCCAGGATAGCTCTACTAGTCAGAGAAGCCTCCAAATTAACTCTGGGAAGTAACTTGACTGTTTATGTCCCATAAACAGTAACATGGCAGAATTACTTCCCTCTAGGGGGAACTCTTAGCTAACAAACAGCCGATACAGCAAGCAATACATAAGGCAGGATAAGCAGTAGTCACTCTAAATAACATCTCTCTCCAGACACAGGCACTCAATTAGCTGGACTAATAGTTCTTACAAGATGCACTTGTATTAAACAAGGAAAGGTGGCTGAAATTTACACTGACTCCAAGTAGGCTTTAGTTCTCCAGGATCACGCTGCCATTTGAAAGGAAAGGCAGTTTCTTACCACTAGTGGATCTCCTGTAAAAGATGCCCAGGAAATTAACAAGTTATTATCCTCAGTTTTCCTTCCATGAGAAATAGCAGCATGCATTATAGGGAACCTCAAAAGGGAGCAGACTTAAGTAGCTTAACAAAATAAGTTAGCTGATTAGGCAGCTAAGTCAGCAGCAAGGAAGCCTCACACTTCAAGCCTTTCTGGTCTAGGAAGGCTCCATAAGAGAATTTAAACCTCAGTACTCCCCTGCAGAAATAAGGTAGGCCACTTCTTGAGAGTATACTTTCTAGACGTCAGGATGGCTATGGTTAGAGGATGGCGAACGCCATTTGCCAGTCTCCAGTCAACAGAAAGTCCTTAAAATCCTTCACCAAGCTTTTCACTTAGGAGAGGATAAAACTTACCACTGTGCTCACTGTTTCCAGGCAGAAAAACCTCTTAACTGGTTAAGCATGTGACCTCTCTGGCTTGCTACCAACAGTAATTGGCACAACTGGCAGAAGCCCAACCCCAAGAAATAGGACCGCCTTGACTTAACCCAGGAGATTTGGTGTTAGTGAAAACTCCCCCTTTCCCTCCTTCCCTAAGTCAAGCTGGGAAGGGGCCTACACTGTTCCTCTTTCGACACCCCCTCGGCAATAAAAGTCACAGATATCAACTTCTGAATACATCACACTGAAGTCAAAGCCTGAAGAGCTGAGGGAGCAACACCTGACAACCCAGAGGAATGTCCTGAATATCAATATGAAGAAATAGAAGACCTTGGGCTTAAAAATCATAAAAGATGAGTAACTCGGTGAGAGTAGGCATCTTTTTCCCACCTTCACCTCAACAAATACTTTTTTTCACTTCTACACTTTCCTCTCACAATTCACTGCCAGATATTAGAACTTCTTGTTAATGTATATTAAATTTATATATATTAACATATATATAAATAATATATGTAATATATATATATTTACAAGGAAATTTTCAATATTCATAGAATTGCATTAGTAACTCCACAGAACTCCAAAGGGAAATTGTATATCCTGGAAAGTAAAATTTTAAATGGAAATTATCTACACCACTTTTGCAGGAATTATTATACTCTGCTATTTGCAATAGAAGTATACACTGTGGCACCACAAGGTGGAATTCTGGTTGTAAAATTCTACTTGCTGTAACATTTTTGCCTAATTGTCATCTTTATAACAGGCTTAATAATTGCAGAAAAAAGTTAGTCAAGGTTGTTTTGCTTATTATCTTTATAGCAGGAATAACAGTCAGGGACAAGTAAGCATGAAAGTTTTACTATCACTGAGCTTGATGGAACTTTCTATTGCAGATCGGCAACATGGTGCACTCTCAGCTATGGAAAGAAGGTTATAAAGAAGTAGATTGTATATAAGGAAGGATCTTGTATGGTAAATTCTTGTCCTGAAAGGAAATAACTAGTTGTTTAAGGAAAGATATTTAGGGCAAGACAGAAAGTTTAAGTATGTTGTATGACTGTGGAAGTCATGAAAAAATTCAATAATTAAAGAAAAGGAATTACCAAAATTAACACTAAGTCACCCAATAACGTATTTCTCCCAATCATATTACAAGTTATAAAACATAGCCTAAACCTAAAATTATCTCCTAACAGCAAATCAAATAGGGAAAATGTATGTTTTTATCAAAGAAAAATGTTACTTTTATATTAATGGTTCTGGTAATGTACAGCAACATCTAGTGGAGGCCAACTGCTATTACAATCCATTGGGTTAACTAATGGGTATGAAGCTCTACTGTCATAGTTCAGGTCTATGATACTCCCACTAATAGTGGTAATCTTAATACCCATATTATAACCCTATATTTTAAACCTTCTTGTAAAATTTATCTCTTTTTGCCTAGAAGCAATCAAACTCCAATGGTGCTACAGACAGAGCCACATGTGGACACACCATTCTTCCGAAAACCCTTAGATCAATCTCAGGAGGAGTCCCAGCTGCTGTTCCCCCACACAACACTTCTTCTCAGCAGGAAGTAGCCAGAAAGAATCTTCATCTGACACCCCCTAACAGCAGTTAGCATTACATCTCCTGATGGGGGAATAACACAGGAGTTATTAAGAATTATTTTAATCAGTTAGAGAAGACAAAAGTGTTCTCAGTGGAATTTTCCTTTAATGAAAAGCAGCCCCCAAACCATTTCTTTACTAACAGAAAGCAGCCTAAAAGGTCAGGCTGCAAGCATAGACAGGCAAGCTTTCAGCTTACATATGTAGATGCCAGGAGGTGTGCCTGGGAGCCAGGTGCATTCAATATGGTGATTCCCGCTCCCTTTTCTTTGTCGCCACAAGTGCAGGTCATGGTCATGGCACTGGCCAGGTACAAGTCACATTTCCATAGTAAACAATTAGGATGGGAGGGCCAGTTGCTTAGCGGGCTATGTAAATGGCAACCTGGTCAAGCCAATCCCCTGGCCCCTATGTAAATTGACCACTGTCTCCTCAAGCCTCTCTACGGAATCAGTTATGTTCTGCCCCAAATCCAGAAAGCCTCTCTTGGGCAACCCACTTTCTCAACGTAAGGAAGCTTTCTCTTCCTGTCCTCTTATTTGTCTACTAGAATTTGTGGCCCTAAACCCACTCCTTGTGTGTGTCTGTGTCCTTACTTTTCTTGGTTTGAAACAACAAACCCCAGGTATTTGCCCCAGACAATGGAGCCATTTCAATGGTTTGGCTGTGTCCCCACCCAAGTCTCATGTTGAATTGCAATCCCCATAATCCCCACATGACTAAGGAGAGAGCTGGTGGGAGGTGATTGGATCAGGGGGAGGTTCCCCCATGGTGTTCTCATAATAGTGAGTGAGTTCTCACAAGATCTGATGATTTACTTTATAGGGGCTCTTCCCCCTTCACTCCTCACTCTCTCTCTTGCCTGCCACCACATGAAGAAGGTGTTGCTTCTTTGCTTCCCCTTCCGCCCTGATTGTGTTTTTTGAGGCCTCCCCAGTGATGCGGAACTGTGAGTTAATTAAACTTCCTTCCTTTATAAATTACTCAGTCTCAGCTAGTATCTTTATTGCAGTGTGAGAATGGACTCATATACCCTCTTCCCCAGCTTTGCAGACTCCTTAAAAACTAGCAGCTCTGCAGCCGCTGGAGGGGGAGGAGAGGGGAGAAGGGGCTTGGCTGTCTCTCAAAACACCATTCTCAGATGATTGTCATTATTTGACTCATCTGGAAGTTCTCTGGGAACCTCCATTCACTTGTAAACATTTTACCTTGCTCTGATGCTGTTGGGCTGAGGGAGGCCCCCAAATGCTGGTGGGACCTTGACTCCATTCAGTGTCCAGGATGTTGACATTATTGTGAGGAGAAGGAATTCAAGGACGTGTCAGAAAATAGGGAAACCATGGAGATTCATTGTAAAGGGAAATCTCAGAAAGGGGAGCATGCTTACTCAAGAGAGTCTCATAGTGGGGTTGGGGGTTTCTATCTTCATTGATTTCTTTCACCAAAGGGGTGGAATATTCATGAAGATTCCTGGGAAAAGGTAGAGATTTCTTGGACCTCTGGTGCCACTCAGTTTTACACCAAATATAGGTGTTCCCGTAACTGTCACGGTACTGGTGGGCATGTGAGTGAGTATGTTAATGAGCATATAACGAAATCCTAGCAGAAACCAGGTCCGATCCAGAGCCATGTTGGGTCCGGTCAGTCTTAGCCATCTTGGTTCACACCCTGGCTCAGTCCCTAACTTCTGCAGCTATTTTGACAGTTTCCTTTTGCTTAGTCATGTGAAACTACTGCCTAGAATTTTCTCTTCTCTTGTGACCACCGTGTACTATTCCTGTCTCATCTCAGTTTCCACCATTCCTGAGGCATTTGTCAAAACCAGTCAGGAGGCTGGGTGTGGTGGCTTATGCAAGTAATCCCAGCACTTTGGGAGGCTGAGGTGGGAGGATTACTTGAGCCCAGGAGTTTGAGACCAGTCTGGGCAATAAGGCAAGACTCTGTCCCCCACAAAAAACAAACAACAAAACCCAAAAACAATCAGGAATGATTGTTTAATATTGCAGTTGCCTGAGCCGGTAACAACAGTCAAGACCAACTGAAAAGCTGACCAGAAATCTTAAAGGAAAAGATGGGGAATGAGATATGAAATGTGAAAGGAAAGTAAAAACTTGAGACCCCAATTCGCTCTACCAAAAGGAAAAAATTAATCTGAAAGCTGAGTCATGCAAGAAGCTGCCTTTTCTTTTGTTCCTCAGCAGATGGCTACAGATCAAAGGTTAAATATCTTCACAGGTAGCTGCTCTTTGTTCACCTTATCTTATAGGAGAGCTGATTTACTGAGAGTGAGAGGAATATACAACTAACTTTCCCCTACTGTTCCTTTTCTCTTGCAACATGTGAGCAATCATGCCTTCCTTCTTTCCCTTCAGTCCACTTTTCCCCTTTAAATACTGATGTGCTCAAATTCATCTTTAGAAAAAGGCACAGACCACAGATTGTTTCTGTGATTCTGTGTTTTTTTCTTCCAGGCATGTCCTTAAACTTGGCCAAATAAACTTCTAAACTGTTGGAGACGTGTCTCAGATAGGTCTTTTGCTTTACACCATTGAGTGCTTTGAAAAGTTTCAATATATTCCTGAGAATCTGGACTGCTCTGCACACCTGTGTGAGACAACCTCCTTCATTTAAAGTCAGCTGATTATGAACAGCAATCACATCCACAAAATATCTCCGTGGCAACACCTAGATTAGTGTTAGATTGAGTAAGGGGGGACCAGAGACCAGTCAAGGTGACACATAAAACTGATCATCACAAGAGAGAACAGAGCTATATAGGAACAAAATGTTTATATAGTATTGCAATTGATATGAGTCATCCTTGAGGCAGAGTTCAGCATACCTCCCACCATCCCACTGGTATGCCCCAAAGCCCACTCATGACTATATATGTGAAAGTATTGAGAGATAAATGGGCATGTTATATGCAACCTCTTCTCCAAAGGTTCCAGGAGCAGAATTATGTAAACATATTCATAGAGAATGATAAAGCAAATGTGACAAAATATAAAGCATTGTTAAATCTGGCTAACAGGCACACAGGAATTCTTTATGCTATCTTTGCAATTTTTCTGTAAGTTTGAAATTATTTCAAAATAAAGCCTTTAAGAAAATGCCCACAAAAAGCTTTGTACAAGAACATTAATATCACTGTCATGAAAAATAGCCAAGACTAGGTTCAGTGGCTCATGCCTAGAATCCCAGCTCTTTGGGAGTTCAAGACAAGCTTGGGCAACATGGCAAGAACCTGCCTCTACAAAAAAAACCAAAAAACAAAAAAAAAACCCAAAAAACAAAAAAACAAAAATTAGTGGGGTATGGTGACATGTGCCTGTAGTTGCAGTCACTTGGAAGGCTGAGGCAGGAGGATCACTTTAGCCCAGGAGGTCCAGGTTTCAGTGAGCGGTGATCACGCCACTGCACTCCAGCCTGGGTGACACGGGGAGACCATAACTCAAAACAGATAAATAAAAATTAAAAAAAAAGAGAAAGTAGTCCTGCTCCTATGTTTAAAAAATGAAAAACCTTAGAAAAAAATTTTTTTTGAATGGAAAACATCTGCATTTTAAGATATTTGCTGAACCTGCAATCCCAGCTACTAGGGAGGCTGAGGCCTGGGATGATGAGCCTAGGAGTTTGACACTAGCCTGGGCAACATAGCAAGACCTTGTCTCTGAATCAGTCTATCAATCAATCTGTCTATCTAATCTGCTGATAATATAAATCTAGCTAAGATTTATTGAGGATTTATATGCCAGACACTGGGCTAAGCTTTATCTACTTCTGGTGTCTAATCCTCACAGCCATCTTATAATGTAGATATGTATGCCCATTTTACAGGCGAGGAAACCGAGACTGAAGGAAGTTAAGTAATTTGCCCAAGGTCTTACAGTTAGTAATCAACACAGAAGGAAAGCCAAACCTGGTTTCCCTGTTCCCTGAGCCAGGCCTCTTGATCAGTTACTACATTCTATTAAAGAGGACCTCTATTTCCTTGCCCGCCTGCTACCCTAAGCTTCTGAGACACATGAATACCCACACAAGTTATTTTACTGAGGAGGCCTTTTAAGGACCATCCTCTCCAATAATAATTTTTACTTCTTCTGAGAGTCAATCAGGTTAATATAAGTGACTAATCTCTAGAAACAGAATGTCCATTTTCATTTAAAAGCATTATTTTGCTACACTAGAGAACACCTCTTTTTATTTCCCTGAATTAATCTTTCTTTGACCAGGGCACTGGGTTTTGTTCTCCAGCGTGCTGTCCTCTCCGTTTCACCCTTCCTCCAAAGAAAATCGATGAGCTACTTGCTTAGGATTGCAGGTAGAAGAAAAACAAAAGAAGGCAAGAATTGTCTAAATTTAAAGTGCTGGAAAATCCAACATTTTATTTACTACATTTTGGTGACTACATAAATGCTGAAACATTTTAACACTGAAAAGCATGATGGCATCATCACTTGCTTTTTTTTCTTTTTTGCTTAGCAAACACAGCAGATGATATTGCACGGCATAAAGTGAGGACAGTAGCGAAGCTTCAAATAAATGAGAGAAATCTTAATGCAGTACAGGAGATACTCATAAACAAACCGGAATAATGCCTAATGCATCACACTTTTTTGTTGCTACACACAAAAATACAGAAGAAGCATTGGACAGAGAGAAAGAGAGAGAGAGACAAAATATTAGGAAACAACCATAACTGGGTACAATAATCATTTAGTCTGAAATGTAGATGCAACGTAGAAACTACCACTGTTTTCTAATTGACAAAGAAAATGACAGCAACATTTGTCTTTTATCAAAAAATCTTCTAAGCCCCTCATGGTTAGGTTTTTAATTAATTATTTAATTATGTATTTACCCTTTTTTTTTTTTTTTTCTTTTTTTTTTTTATTGCTAAGGAAGAACTCCCTTTGCTCTTGGAAGATTTTCTACTCTACCGATCTTTTTTTAATTTTAATTTATTTTTACCTGATGATTGTCTTAGGCACCCTCCTTACATAATAAACCATCAAGCTAACTTGCACAGGGAAACTGAGTCACACTCAAACAATAGCTAAGGTCAAAGGTGTAATGGAAACAGAGAAAGGGGGGAGGGGACAGGTCTCAGTGGGTGACAGATGGGCTGACTCAGACAGGACAATAAGCACAGGGAGATATGAAGACAACTACCAAAGCGAGTGGAAGACAAGGTTTTCAACTTTATTTTTTCGAAAAATACTTGTCACTTGGTTCCAACGGCAAATCTAAAATGAGCCCACAGTGATTATGTGATAAATGCAGAACATAACACAAAAAAATCGAGACTAACACAGAAACAGAAGATGTGACCTTGTGAATACAATGCCGCTCAGCGCTTCACTGCTGATGTTAAGATTTGACTCCTTCAACCATTGTCCTAGGTTTTGATAACTCACCACACAGCATTGGTATTAAAAACAAATAATTCGTCAATGCTTTCAACAGATCACTGAGTGAGCCTGCAACCCAAAGCAGATTTATTGCCCTATTAAAATACAGAATGAGTATAAAAATGTTCCTAAGAAAATGTAACATTTGACCTGAAGTCTAAGCCCTCTCTTTCCTTCCCCACCACAAACACCCCTGTGGAAAAAAAAAAGGTAAAATTTGTATGTTGAGAGGGAACGTATTTACATCTATGGGTTTATGATGTGTAGTCGGAGCAACTTATTTCAGCAAAATAAAACAAAATAGTGGGCACCGACTCTTCTGGGGATGCCTCTCTCAGTTGAGAATTCTGTGTGTGTGTGTGCTCATCTCAAGTAGGGCCAAGTATCTGAACTGCCTCCAAGAAGGGAGCTGAGGGCAGGGGTCTCTAGTGCAGAAAAGAAACCAGTGGGAAGATGAAGAGTGAGTGGAGACAAACTCAAAGAGGCATGGAGTACATCCACTCCAGGACTGAGATCTGAGGATGATTCCCGTGACTTTGGTAGGGGCGTGTGGGGAGAGGAGGGGCAGTTGTGAGTAGCAGATTCCAAGAAACTGACGTGGAGAGGGGTGTGTAACTTTGATTTTTCTCTTCAGTTCTATTGATAACTGAGGCCAAGCAATTGAGTTTTGCGTCTACTGTGGGCTGGCCAGAGGGTGGGGCCAGCGGCTCCCCAGCCTTGACTGTCTGTTCAAGGGCATGAAGCCTTTACACTCTCCTCTCAGCTCTGCAAAAGGTACTGCATCTCCATGCCCTGCCCCCTCCCTTGAAGCAATTCAGAAACTTTGGAAAACCCAGAGGATTTCCAGATTCAAGTTAGTTTGTCTCTTTGAGTTTTTACACTCTACTTCTCATACCCGTACGAATGGCTTAAAAAAAAAAAAAAAAAAAGTAGCAAAGTATCTCACAAATGCCGGTGCTTTGAAATATTAAAAAAGTCTTAACTTCTTTGGGATTTCAGGTCTCACCTGCAAAGTAATCTTTTCTAAAAAAATTAATAAATTAAAGGAAGAACACGAATAATGCCTTTCTTCTTTCTAAATGACAAAAAGGACTATCTTGAAACACTCACTTTGGCATGTACAAATTTCTGAGGGGGGACCTGGCAGTGTTTACAGCACACATTGAAGTACCTACTAAGAAAAAGCTAAAGATACACCCTGCAGTTAAGAGAAGCTCTTGCCTTCAGCTTATCTTAGCATCGAGAACAAAAAGATTGTAACATAAAACTTTGGCCATTTCAATTCTGCTATATACATTTTAAAAACTACACAGTCATAAATTAAAGCAGTGATTAAATAAGCTCATATAGAATGTAATTAAATTAAAAAAAATCACAGCACATTATAGAGAAAAATAGGAACCAGCTTCACAAAAAAGAGATTATATATATATATATATATATATATATATATATATANGAGAAATGCAAGATACAGGTGATGGGGAGGAAGGCAACAAATCACACTGCCATGTGTGTACCTAGCCAGAGCAATTAGGCAAGGGAAAAAAAATAAAGGTATACAATTAGGAAAAGAAGAAATCAAATTGCCTCTATGTGCAGATGAAATGATTGTATATTTAGAAGATCTTATCATCTCAGCCCAAAATCTCCTTAAACTGATAAGCAACTTCAGCAAATGCTCAAAAATCTTGCATGCTCTTCACATGTACCCCAAAACCTAAAATGTAATTAAATTAAAAAAAAAAACAGCACATTATAGAGAAAAATAGGAACCAGCTTCACAAAAAAGAGATTATATATATATATATATATATATATATATATATATATAATTTTTTTTTTACCCTGTGGAAACAAATTTGCTACAGAACACAAAAACTTCATAAGTAACCATCAAAATGAAAATCAGTTCTTATTCCATTCTTGCATTTGTACACAACCCTTAACTCACTGGGGGAACATTTCCAGAAATTAAGTCTTCCTTGAGCAATAGAGCAGTTCTGCCAAGAAAATAAACCCCAAACCAAAGGGGAGGGGGAACATCCCAAACATACAAACTACAAAATAAATAAGAATTATAAAGTTTTTTTTAAAGTAACCTTAACAATTATCAAACTAGTAAGTTCTGCCTTATCACATAGACTCTCTATACAACATAACCCTAAAACTTTATTACTATGAGGTATTTGGAGGAATTGGTAAAAGTTATGCACGGCCTGCCTGGTAGAGGGGTGGGTAAAGTCAGGTGGGGGGAACTTGAGGGGGAACAAGGAGGAGGAGCTTTGGTTTATCAGCAAGAAATTGGGAAAAAAAAGTCATCCTTTGGTATCAAACAAAGTTTCATTGCATGGTTGCACGGAAAAAGCACCACGGTGAATAATTATTCCTTTTTTTTTTAGTGGCCTTTCTAAGAGGCTGAGGTATTCAAAGAGTATAAGGTGAAAGAGGTCAACAGCGGTTTAACACTTTGGTTCAAGCAAGGCACTCGTCCTAGGAGTTTACAAAGTTTGCAACATGTTTGCCTAGAGATTTACAAGTAGAACTAGCAGTAATAAGAGTAGTATTTCCTAATGTTGTTGTTGTCATTATTGTATCATTATTAAGAATGAAGACAAGTTTACACACTGAGTGAAGAGTGAGGAAGGAGGCCGGGAAGGGGAAGGGAAGGGGCGGAGTTCCCTCTGCAGACAAGACCGTGCATGTAAATATCTTTGGTATTCTTTGGTATCATCAATGTGATTAAAATCACCAATGGAAATTGAGTGAGGTAGCGTCTTTGGTTCACACTATAAATAGTAGATCTTTACACTTTTTTTTCTTTTTTTCTTTCTTTTTTTTTTCTTTTTTT
>NW_016107640.1:978243-1072199 GCF_001604975.1 Cebus imitator | reverse complement strand
CAATGTGCAGTTGGATTAATTTTGGGGGTAGTACATAGTAACAAAAAATTAAAAAAAATGTCTGAATTCTGCTTTTCTTGGGATGTTGAATTTGTTAAGATTGTGTGTAGACACAGCTAGAATTTCCCTGCATTCAGAATTATCACATTTTAAATAAATAAGGCTTCCCTCCCTCCTAAATTATAAATACATTATGTAGCTGTATCCCTGGCTCCCTCCATTCCTGGAGAGAGAGAAAATGTTAATCAGTTTTTTCCTTTTTGTTTACATCATTGACAAGATTCTATTTTTTAGTAAATCCTGAAGGGTGGCCATTTAAATGGTCTCTTTCAATAGCTGAACTAGAATTGTGCCATATTTAGAAGGAAAATTTTAAGCTGGAATTGTGGGTGAAATAAAAAAAAAAGACAAAATATGTCAAGGCAAATGCAGTATTTCATCAAAAGAGAAGTATATGTTTGTTTCCTCTTCTCATTCTACAGCAGACATGAGGGAGACACAGATAGATGGCTTGTTGGTTTTGCTTCACCTGTCTAGTTGGCTGCCTGTTGCAGACGTAGACAAGGTGCTGAGATTTGATGCTAAGGAGTTAGGTTTTGTGTCAAGATGGTTCAGTTTTATTCTTTGGCATTTTAATGAATCTCAAAAAAACAACTTATCATTAGGATAACATTTTAATTTTATAGTTCTAGGTAGGGGTGGTAATTAACTAAGAGCATCCAATTCTTTACCTAATGGCGTAATAGGTATCCACTTAGATAAGTTTCAGTCCAAATGAATTCAGAGAGAATTTTTCTGCGAATCAAGTGATTCACTGGGGTACCACTTCACTGTCCCCCCCTTTTTTTTTGGCTTTATTTCTACACCTCTGGTTAAGTGATTTGGAAAAATATAAACTTAAAATTTTGTATTTGTAAGCTCAGGTCTAGTTTTTTAATCTGTCCCTGTTAGAGAGTGAAATCTATATTATAAAATTTCCAGCTTAATGTAGTAGCAAGAAAGAATGCAGAATGCTTTGGAGGCTATTCTTAGTCAAATAAATTAATTAATACCAATAGATCAAATGTCTTGTCATCCACCAGAACACTGGCTTTTTCTATGCAGTTCCACTAATTCCATCATTTCTCAGTTGCGCCTGCTGTTTTATTGATTTCCAAGTCATAAAATTTCTGGGATTGGCAATAAGTTAGTTTGATTACGTTTTAGGATAGTTACAAGTACTGAATAGTTCATTTTAATAATAATGTTGTTTTCACTTTAATTATATATGCAAAGTATTTAAAAGAGGTATTTGGTGCCAAATGCGTAAAGCAAATATAAGTCAATTAATCTAAGGATAGTTCTTTATTTAGTGACCTTTTACTAAAAAGCATTACTTTGAACAAATTTTCTAATTTAGTTACCCGCCCTGTTAAACAGTTTTCTAGTGTAAAAATGGGGTCCTACTTTGGAAAGATCCCCAGGTTTTCTCAGCTAGAAACAGATTATGGAATCATGTCTATCTCTCTACTTAAGTGACATTTATGGATCCTGAAAAGGAGTGTGCCATCTGGATGTACACGTGTACTGCATCGACCTCTCTGCCATGATATTAATTGCTTCCCTGAAGCTACATTCTTTCTTGCCAGTTCTGAAAACTCATATTTCAAATGCTTCAAGAGTCATAAATAATAGTCATGGTTCTATGTGGCATGTGTATTATAGCTAGATCAGTTCATACGTATAATTTTACATAGTATCTTCTGTAAAAATAGCTTTGGTTATTAAAATCATTGCAATAAAATACCTGCACTATAATATTAAGTGTGTTCTTTGGTACCTAGGTGATTTTTTTTTTTTTAATGGATGGACTCTTGTTTCATCTCTTAAAAAATATCTGAACATTCCTTAACAAACAAAGAGAATGCACTGGTTTAGGTGTCATTCAAATTTTCTTTGCTGGGTTTGAATCTGCATTTAGGTTGCGGGCCTGGCAGGTTCAAACGCTAGGCTAGATGAGCAAAATCACACTCCTAATCCAATGAACTCAGACAACCCCACACCATGTTGGTTGCACTCCTAAAGCACAACCATTTCTGAAGACCAGCTCTGTCTAAGTCTCTAACCACTGGTGGTGGTGGTTGTGTGTGCGTGTGTGTGTGCGTATGTGCACGCACACACACACGCACACACACACACAGTACTGAGACACCATACACCTTTGTGGCATGGTAGAACAGATGAGAAAGTCCAATCTTAAAAGATGTCCACTCAATGGCTCAAAATCACTATGCTCCAAACCACTAAACAGCCAAGCACAGTGAGAATGGTCATGGATTGAGGGTGTGAGATCCAGTGGTGTTTTCCTGCTCATCATTTGTCTTGCCAAGTCGTCGCCCCGCTGAAGTGTATGTCTCCAAACAAAGTCAGAATGCAGGTGAGCTAAGTCTTTGGTTTCTTTGGACTATAAATAACACTTTTTTTTTCTTCAAATATTTCTAAGTATAAACCTGCTATCTTGAGGTCCTGGTCTTTTAAAATTTTTTTTTTTAATTTAAAGCTTTTCCACCGAGGTTTTAGTTTGTGGTTGTTCCTTCATGCTTTGGTACAAGTGCTTGATGAAGAAGATGAGTTGCCTGAATTGGAGCTGCCCTCATCCTGCCACTTGTCCAGACTCCTCCTCCTTGCGTTCATGAAGAAGTTGCTGACAGTGCTCAGCTCCAACCCCAGCTGCTGGGAAATGGTGATTTGCAATTCTTTGGATGGACGCTTATTTTCCTTGAATATTGCATGTAGAGTTCGACGCTGGACATCTGTGAAGACCAACCTGGGCTTTTTGGGTGTGTTGCCTCTATCCTTCCCATGTTCTTGTTCTTTCCTTTTGCATGCTGTGAAGAAACACAGAAGATGTTAGAGCAAATTATCTAAGGGAGAATCAAGAATAGAAAGACAGAGCTCATAAAATTTGTTAGCCTGCTAACATGGCCTGCTTTCTGTTTGCTGACCTCTGCTTTAAACACCATGGGGACTGGGAGGAAAGTGTAATAAAAGATGGAGAACTGGGATGCAGGTGCAGTTCTGTGAGACCTGGGTGTGGGTTGTGGCTTTGATGAGTATCTGCTCTTTGTCCTGGGTAAGTTAGTTAACTCCATCTGGGCCTCAGATTCCTTAACTGTAGAAGGTAAGTTTCTGGCTAAATGAACTTATCACTTTGAACTTTTATTTCTTCATCTGAAAAATGCATATAAGAATACCTACCTTGCTGGGTTGTGGTATTAAATAATGTATGTAAAAGTTTATGCTAACTTTACAAATGCAACACCTTGTCGGCAAGTAGCGACTGTAGCCCTCGAAGGGTTTATAGTCTGCTGCTAGTAGAATATTAAGAGCCTAAGCAGAGTCTAAAAACATAATAGAAAGGAATTGCATTTGCTTCCCTTCTGATCTTTTTTGTTTTCCAGGAAAATCTGTATATAAGAAAGTTCAGTATACAGTTTTCTTTCGTGGCCATCTAACTGTCTTCTACTGATTCTCTAGTGGAGCCAGGAACTGAGGAGGTGTGAACCACTGTTCCTCGCCATTGAGACTAACCCTGCCGAGTTAGCCATGTTCATCTCTGGGGTCCCTCTGTGCCTCCTTTTTGTTCTTTTTGCAAGTCATGCTCTTGGAGTCCCCTTGATCCCTCACCTGGTCTCCCACTGAGGGGCCCATTCCCTGCCCTTGCATGTCTGGTCCTGTATTATGAAGCTGCTTCTTGGCTGCTGGAGCTATTCTAACATATCATCCCAATGCAGCTCTTAGGCACCAGGGTTTGGCACCAGATCAAGGTCTCTCCTGATGCCATAATATTGTTTCCACCCTAATGTGGCTCACTAGCTTGCACCTGCTAAAGGATTCTCAAGGCTGCATTGCTAACAATGCACACCACACCTCCACCCAATCTCCACCATCAATCAATCCCCACAACCATCCACAAATAACCATAAAACCCAAGTAAAAACAGTGCTCTCATATGCAAATACAGCCTTAAGACAAGGCTCCAATGTGCTCACTGCAGTCATATTGCTGCCTCTTAGCTCCCTATGTAGGTGTTCCAGAGCAGCCACTGCCACCTTTATATCTGGCTGGCTGCACCTCTCGCCCTGACCATAGTGGAAGATGGATGGGGCATGCTTCATGGTGGAGGGAGGGATTGCCACTCTTCCATACCACATACCTCCCATTGCTGTTCTGCCTGTTGCTGCCTCCTGTTGACCCAAATACCTCTGTGTATTCCAGGTTCTCAATTCGTTACCCGATGGCTCACCAACTCTGGTTAGATTCAACCTCTGCTCTCTCCTCAGCCCGCCCCTCCCTCTCATTCCTAGCTGGATAGATCCTGGACTTTAGAGTTCTTCAAAAACTTTAGGTGCCTGTTGGTACAAATTAGCTCTGCAACAGATCAGCTGCAGAGCTCGTAGGTGAAAGCAGGAGACGACTCACGACTTTAGAGTTCAATCCAGAGGGCTCCAATTTTGCAAAACAATGCACTTCTTAGTAAAAAAAGTTCTGAGTGTATACTCACTTATATTATTTATAAATCATACACATTACACGTGTTAGTATACTACTATATTGTGCACATTATGAAACACACACAATACAGAAAATAGTATTTTTTAGATAGGATCTCACTCTGTTGCCCAGGTTGGAGTGCAATGGTGCAATCTTGGTGCACTGCAACCTCTGCCTCCCTGGGCTTAAGTGATCCTCTCACCTCAGCCTCTGGAGTAGCTGGGACCACAGGTATATGCCGCCATACCCAGCTAATTTTTTGTATTTTTTATAGAGATGGGGTTTCACAATGTTGGCCCAGGCTGGTCTTGAGCTCCTGGTCTCAAGCAATCTGCCCACCTCGTCCTCCCATTAGAGGTGTGAGCCACTGCCCCTAGCCCACAATACTAAAATTTGTAAAGGGATAAAATAAAAATAAATAGACATGGAATCTTCTAGAGATGCATCTGCTTGCCCAGGCTCTAGAGTGTATTGACGTCACTTATGAGGCCACTGGTCCAACCATCAGTAAATATAAGAGTGAGAATTTCAGAACAGGCATGATGGGAGGGCTCAGTCATGAAAGAGATTTGCAGGCAAGGCAGGCCTTATGATTCCTTTTATAACATGTCCTGTAGGTCACTTGCTATGCCTCTTGCCCACCATGAGAGGCAGTATCAACGTAGTGGGCAGGATTATTAAATGCCCAATTCCCTCAGAGCCTTGAGTTTTATATATATCCTGAGCCAGGTGAGAGTCTGCAAATCGAGTTCCTTCCCCCAGGGGCCTACAGCCCTCACTGGGTACCTAGATTAAGTCCCAGAAAAAAATGACTAAAGTCAACTCCAGTTAGTTTGAGTAAGCCCGTGTAGACACAGCCTCATACAATACTGATGTAGATGGCTGACTGATTCACTGACTTACAAATAAATATAATACAGGTTTTGCCCTTAAGGAGGCCAGATTTAAGAAAATAACTGCACATAAGCAAATAACTACAAGGGTATAAAAAAAGTCTACAGAGTCTACTGCTTGAAGATATTCAGGAAGGCATCATAGAGAAGGTGCTTCAGATGGGCCCTAAAGGATAAATGGAGGCTTGCTAGTGAGAGGAGTGGGAAAGCTCATTTCCTGCAGAGGGAGCAGTATTGTGAAGGACTGATAAGCATTAGTAGATGAGTATTTGTGAAGGAAGAGGGCACGCAAGAAGGAAAGCTGTGGGAGATGGCTTCATGTGTAGACAGAGATCAGATATGAATCATCTTGCAGGTGAGGAGGAGGAATGGAGATGTATAAGGGTATAGTGTGATTACATCTGGGCTTAGAAAAACTCCTCTGATGGTGGTGTGGAGGGAGAGCTGGAAAGCAGCAAGATCAGGGACAAGGATGCCGCGGTGGGTGCTGTGGTCTACCACACAGATCCCTCTTCAGGATGGAGGCACTTGTTCCTCCAGCTGATGGAAGGGTTGGTGACAGGTGGCTCTCAGAAGAGGTCCATTGTTGGAATTGCCCTTGGCCAAAGGTTATGCCACCCTCGGAGGGGTGGGAGTTTGCTCATATCTAGTGAGGGTGGCTGGGGGTGTAGGAGATGGGAATATGGAAGGTAGTGGTCTAGGAGAGTGGAAATGTATTGGTTTAAGGCCTCTCAACCCAACCCCTTGCATCAAGTGGGACAACTCCAAAGGGTCGTCCAATTGAGGCTATTCTTGCATCTACATTGATGTTCAACTCCTCCTTCCGTCCAGTCTTACTTCCTTCACTACCCCAGGGGGGTTATTCTCCATAACATGCTCCAAAAGCCTTTCTGCACGCACATCTCAGAAACCCAGGGTCTGTTTCGCAGAGAACCGGACCTAAGATAGAAGTCAGAAACCACTGTAGGGCCAGAAGCAGTTGCTCACGCCTGTCACCTCAGCACTTTGGGAGGCCGAGGCAAGCAGATTAGTTGAGGTCAGGAGTTCAGGACCAACTTGGCCAATGTGGTAAAACCCTGTGCCTACTAAAAATACAAAAATTAGCTGGGCATGGTGGCCGGCGCCTGTAGCCCCAGCTACTCGGGAGGCTGAGGCAGGAGAATCACTTGAACCCAGGAGGTGGAGGTTGCAGTGGGCCGATATTGCACCACGGCACTCCAGCCTGGGTGACAGAGCAAGACTCTAACTCAAAAAAAGAAAAGAAAACCACTGTAATGAGGACCCAAAATTAGATAATGGCAGTTGAGAATGGAGAAGAACTTCTTGGGAGGTCAAATGAAGAAGACTTACTAACGACTTGGCTAAGAAGGTGTAGTCTGGAACATCTGCCAGGTTTCTGGTTGGATGATAGTAATGGGGCCATTAGGAAATGCAGACGGAGAAATGAGTTTTACGAGGGTAGTGACCTCTCCGACATGGAACAAATTGCACTGGGTGTGCTTGCTGGACATTCTGTTAAAAATCTCCAATACGTGGTTGTCCAGCAGACAGTGGGATGTGTGGGATCTGGAGTTCAGGGGGAGGTCTGGGCTAGAAATATAGACTTGGAAGTCATTATGTCTCTAGATGGTAAATTACACAGAACACACATCAATGGGAAAGTAAATAACCAAGCATTGGGTGCAGACTCGACTTATTTATCATCCAAAAGGCAGAGCTAAGGGAAATCAGAAAGAAATATTCATTTTCCACCTAACCAGGATGTATGTTTAGATGACTTCAGTCTGGCCCTTGGCATTTGGCAGGACTGTCTGCTGAAGCTACCCCTGAGCCAGCATTTCCCAAATGGCATCAGAGGAATGATACTCTCTCAAACAAGGGTTCCTTGAAAAGATGGTTTGCAGATAATCAAGGATATTTCTAAAAATCTATTATATATTGCCTCTTTCTGAAGATTCATAATATATGTGAGCACACATAATTCTGTTTCCCAAATCAGTTTGACCCCAGAACCCTTTGGTGGAGACTGTCAATTAATGTCTTATACAATATTAATATTGGGGAAATGCAGTTTGGAAGTTCCTGCCCTGGGACCTCGATCACCGTAGACATTGCACTACCAGAACCTGGGAAGTGAGATTCTCTTGGAGCAGGGACCCTGGCTGGCTTGCTCTCTATCATCTCCAGGGCACCTGGCCTAGTACGTGGTTGTAAGGGCAGATCAGTATTCTGCCCATGCGTGTATGGGCAGGGGTATGTCTGTGAATAAGTAGACGTGATTAGATCTGGAGGAAATGCTGCCGAAGTTGGAGGTGCTGAAGAAGAAAGCAGAGATATCAGTAAAATGGAGAGCAGACTAAAGCTTATTGAGAGTCACTGAATGACCAGAGGAGGCCAGGAGGAGCAACCCACAGAAACAAGTCAGACTTCTAGAAGCTTTCACCAACTATAGCGGTGAGAGCTGCAATTTCCACGGAGTGGATTTCAGAGTAAAGGGTAACTATCGCAAGGTAGGAAACCTCCAACTGGAGATTACGGGAGTCCACATGAGTGTGCAAGATTGGTGGTGGAGGGGAGAGAGAGAGTGAGAAAGGGGATGAAAAGGGAGGATGACAAGAAGTACTGCCGCTTAGGGAACAGCAACACACGTTTTATGTGAATGTCGTATTTTTTATGTAGGTGTACAGTTTCCATTAAAAATAGAGAAACACTTGTAAGTGAACTGGATTAAGGGGAAGGAGACGGCCATTGTTGGTGAAGGGTAGTACTAACGATAAAGACACGTCATGAGTCACCTTGAGATGGGCAAGCAGACAGAACTGCAGGATGCACTGGCAAAGTGCAGTGGGGGCTGCTTCAGACAAGTAGCTATGATGTTTATGGGTGAGGTCACCCAGAGTGAGTACGACTTAGGAGGTAGAAGTAGGCATGAGAGATGGCAAGAGTCAGAGCATGACTTTCTATGCTGCAGGAATAAAAGATTATAAAGAAAAAAAAGAGCATGAGGGTGTAAGCAAAGGACAGAGGCTTCTAGTTCAGGCACGCCTGGGGACTGTTTTGCCCATAGTAGGCAAGGCAGAGCCAAGTGGGTTTCAAGAAATATAACTCTACAGGAAGTTGAAAGGTATTTTGTGAACAATGAGTTGTGAGGCCAAGTTAGATTGGGAAATGGTGTGTTAATTAATGATTAACCAAGCTTCTTGAATGCAGGACATCTCATAGCCTTTAATATGTTAATGAGCATCAACAGTCTCTAGCTTATAGGGTCTCTCAAACTTAATTTGATCAAAAAACTCTTTATTCAAGGAATTTCTCTCAGAAATAATGTTTCTTAGAACAGTGTCTCAAAGTATGGTCAGCAGCCCTGCGCTGGTCTGTGAGCCATTAGTGACCTGCAACAAGATTAGTACAAAAAATTGAGAATGAGCAATTAGAAATGTTCATGGCAGTTTGACATTGCTGCAACATTCAAATGTGTGATTATTTTTCTAGTAATTTTTTATTATTTATCAAAATTACCCATTCAGGACAGATGGAAGTTAGAAACGAACCAACAAACTAGTCCTTCACTACCTAGACTTTAAGAAGCCCTGTCTTACATCACACTTCCTGAAACACAGTGTATGGTAGCATCATAGGATCACCTGTCACTCAAGCATTCGTACACCAGCTTATATCCATTTTCCTGACTTAACGATGCAAAGGACTTAACAACATATAAAGTGCTGACTGAATTATGCAAAAGTCTGCCAAGAATTTGTCTGGGAATATGTGGGCACAGACGTATTGGCCTGGGAGGCATTAATGAAGCCAAATGAGTTTATGATCCAACTTCCTGAATGAGCCTGGACTCAGAAGACACAAGCACTGGCCCAGCTCTGTGGATATGTAACTGCAAATACCACCAACACTATGAATTTGGGGATTACGTTTCCAACACATGAAATCTGGAAGACACATTCAAACCATAGCAAATATATTACCTTTGTAATGCTTACTACAGTTTTGTGAGGTAAGAGAAGCCATCATATTCCATTTTGCAGCTGGGGACACTAAGCTCAAAGAAGGTGAGCGACTTGGCCAAGATCACACGTCTATCAGTGGCCACAGGGCTGGGCTTGAGCTGTGTACCAGCAGCTTATCCACTCATATGTGGTTTGCTCTCTGTGAGTCCTTAGATCTAGCCACGTATTTTCTCCCTCGAAATAGCTGCCCGAGAGTATGTTGTCCTAACATCATCGAGGAGAAAGTGGATTACAGAGCTGTAAAGGGGAAAGGCTGAGATGTCCAGGACACCATGAAACTGCCTTGACATCTAAAGACAGCATGTCATTTTCATAAGGGCCTGCTGGAGATGCAGGATCTTCACCCTAAAGGCTGACGTAGATGCTGACAACTGCAGCCCCTCAGCAGCCTGCAGGGCCAAGTGTTCTCGCACAGGTAAGCCTGTCATGTCTGAGTCACACAAGGGGAGTCTGGCCTGGATTTAGGAGAGAAACATCCAGGTGGCCTTCAGCTCCTTTGCTGCTCCTGCACCTCTGGGTCAGATAGGGGTGCACTGGTAAGGCAAGACACATCTTGAAGTTCTCAAGAGCCAGCCCAGGGCTGCTACCTAGGTTCCTGATGGGCTTGGCTGGAATATCCCTGCAAACCCTGCTCAGGAGAGCTTGGGGCTTCAGGGGTAGGAAACAAAAATATCAAAAAGCATGTGGACCAGAATACTCAAGTCCATAGGAACAGACAGCAGGCTGGTGGTTGCTTATGGCTGAAGGGGTGGTGGTAGGAAATGGGAGTGATTAATAGGTATGGTGTTTCTTTTTGAGGGGGGTGATGAAAATATTCCAAAATTGACTGTGGTTGCAAAGCTCTGTGACTAACTAGATGATTTCAGATGGGTGAATTTTATGTTATGTGAATTCCATCTCTCCTTCAAGTTGTAAGAACAGTGGCAGCCAGGCAGGCACACAGGAGGTGAGCCCTCTGCACTCACCCCTACCTGCTACTGAGAGAGACCCTTTTCTGGGCTGTGGCAAAGGACAAGAGGTAGTTGGCTGTTCATGTGCATTGAGCCCCGAAGACCCTCTCTTCTCAGCTGAGGCTGTTTTTCAAAGTAAACTCTTAGAGACAATATCTGTGGACAAGCGAGCACACAAATAAACAGATTTCAGTAAATCACAATGGGGTAGGGAGAGACACATGAAGGGGGAACCTTGCAAGTAAACGTCGCAGGACTGTTCCTGAGCTTGTATTCCAGGCCAGGATCTACGTGTGGAGATTAAAGAGCCATTGGATTGACGGAGACAGTCAAGATTAGAGCTCAGCCTCCGGGAGTCCTAGGTCAGCATGTTATCTGCTTTGCCTTGAGTGATCTTACGGTGCTGTGTATATTTTTATAAGCTGGATACCCAGTTGTTTGGGGGATAAAGAGAGCACAGTCCAATGTGCAGTTTGAAAAGCAACACCGGTGAGTTCTAACTGATATGGCCAAGGACAGCCTTCGCATGGGAAGCAAGTCCTGCACAGATTGTCTGGAAATAGATGGTTAGCAGAGGGAGGTGGAGCCCAAACAACCTGCTGGACACGAGCTACGTTTGCTGTGTCTCTGTGGATAGCCAGAGCCACTATGGAAACTCTTTTGGTTACATACATGGAAAGCCTAATAAAAACATGCAAAAAGCAGACATCTCCAGTGGGGAATAATCACTGTAACTCACCCTCCTGTCTTGCTTTACAGTGCTAAAAACACCTCCATGAAACCTTACCATGTGATTCCCCACAAAACTCAGGTGAGGTAGAAAAAGATATTCTTCCTTTTTTTTTGAGACAGTCTCGCTCTGTTGCCCAAGCTGGCTTGCGGTGGCATGATCTTGGCTCACCACAACCTCTGCCCCCTGGGTTCAAGCAATTCTCCTGCCTTAGCCTCCCAAGTAGCTGGGACTACAGGCGTGTGCCACCATGCTTGGCTAATTTTTTTTTTCATATTTTTAGTAGAGAAGGGGTTTCACTGTGTTAGCCAGGATGGTCTCAATCTCCTGACCTCGTGATCTGCCTGCCTTGGCCTCCCAAAGTGCTGGGATTACAGGTGTGAGCCATGGCACCCAGCCTATTCTTCCTTTTTTTGTAAGTGAAACCCTGTCAGAGAGGTTCAGTGACTTGCCTGTGGGCACACAGCTGCTTAGTAGGGGAGTTGGGCCTCCAACTTCACTAGATCCTGGAAGTAGAGGACAGCACCAGTGGACACATCATGGAAAATTTCCCCAGGATGGTGAAACAGGGGCAGGAGCTGAAGCAGTGGGTGAAGTGGTGCTCAGAGAACTTGCACCCGAGGTGAACAGAACAGCAGCAGTTGGTCAGCTAAGCAGTAAGTCCGTTGTCAGCCAGACCTATCTTGATGTGGCTCAAAGGACTGCAGTTTGGCCTTTCAGGAAAGTGGGCTGGATGGAAGTTGAGACGGGGCAGCTCTGGCAGCATAGCAGACAGCACACCATGCTGGCCTGGGAGAGGGACCGGAGCGGTCCCATGTCAGAAAGGGTGCAAGGGAGCATGGGATGGCTGTCTGCTTGTGTGTATCAGCTTTGAGAAGAAGCTGAAGGAAACAGCTCACCCAATGGAAAAGGAAGGAGCAGGAGCAGAGGGCTTTGGCTAAAGCCAGGTCAAGGAAGTCACTGCAGCCTCTCCCTGCCCCTGGTCTGCTTCCCTAGCAGAGCTGTCCAGGACAGAATCCTGCCACCCACGGTCTGCTGCCTGGAGTCCTTCCTGAGTCAGTGAATAAAGCACAGTGATGGACCTGTCTCCTCCAGGCGAAGCGCCACAGCTGCATCCCAGGAGAGAAGGGAACCCCGGACAAGGTTGTCTGGGCCTGGGCGGGGTGGACAGCATCTCCTGAGCTAAGCCCCATTCATGAATCACCTTACCAGTTCTCACAATGACTCGAGGGAGGTACTATTCTTCTCTCTAGTTGACGAATGAGCAGCCTGAAGCTCAGCAAGGTTAAGGGACTGGCCCAAGTCACCCCAACAACAAAACGGTACAGCTGGGATTTGAGCCAGTGCAGGGCCCCACGACTGCACTGGAGGGTATTGAGGGGTGTGCCTCCCTGCTCCTCCACAGGTACAGGCTGCAGAGAAACAGAACCAGACCAGCTTTCACTTTCTTTGACTCTGCAAACAGCTATTTTGGTGTGATTTTAGACTATCTCAGTTCTTCTCTCCACAAACTTTGTCTTCCCTCCTTTGTTCTGCTTTCCCTGTGATAGACACTGAACCTGAACTGGAAGAGTAACTGTAGCTGAGAATTCTCGTTGACAGGATGCATTTCATACCCAAGGACACTGGCATCATCCTCTCGCTGGCTGTTCATGGTCACATACACACACTTTCTTGAGCACAGGCAGACTAGTTTTTATATTCACAGGAAGAGACACCCATCAACATGACCCTTCCCTCCATGAAGCTCTTCCCCTGTTCTGCAGCTTCAAAGGAACTGCTGGGAAGACAGAAGCTGTGGCCTTGCACCTGCTAGTTTGGTCAGCAGCAAAGGGCTATATGGCTCTTTTCTGAAAGGTTGGCTCAAGAATTTTGATTTCTGTCAGTATATTGAAGGGATATCTGCATTGCCATGTTCATTGCAGCACTATTCACAATAGGCTAGATGTGGCATCAATCTAAGTGTCCATCAGTGGGTGAATGGATAAAGAAAATGTGTTACATGCACATATATACATATTATTCAGCCATAAAAAGAATAAAATATGGTCATTTGCAGCAACACGGATGGAACTGGAGGGTATTACATTCAGTGAAACAAGCCCGGCACAGAAAGGTAAATATTGCATGTTCTCGCTCACATGTAGGAGCTAAACAAAATTGAACTTGTGGAGATGGAGAGTAGAATGATGGTTGCCAGAGGCTGGGAAGGGTAGTGGGCCATGGGGGACAAAGAGGCGTTACTTAATGGGTACAAAAATACAGTTAGATAGAATGCATAAGATCTAGTGTTAGGTGGCACATTAGGGTAACTACAGTTAATTAGAATTTTTTTTTTAAATGGAGTTTCGCTCTTGTTGCCCAGGATGGAGCGCAATGGCGTTATCTCAGCTCACTGCAACCTCTGCCTCCTGGGTTCAAGTGATTCTCCTGTGTCAGCCTCCCGAGCAGCTGGGATTACAGGTATGCGCCACCATGCCTGGCTAATTTTGTATTTTTAGTAGAGATGGGGTTTCCTCCATGTTGGTCAGGCTGGTCTCAAACTCCCAACCTCAGGTGATCCACCTACCTCGGCCTCCCAAAGTGCTGGGATTACAGGCATGGGCAACTGCGCCTGGCTCTTTTTTTTTTTTTTTTTCAGAGTTTCGCTCTTGTCATCTAGGCTGGAGTACAATGAGGCGATCTTGGCTCACTGCAACCTCTACCTCCTGGGTTCAAGCGTTCCTCCTGCCTCAGCCTCCTGAGTAGCTGAGATTACAGACGTGCTTCACCATGCCCAGCTGATTTTTTGTATTATTAGTAGAGACAGGGTTTCTCCATGTTGGCCAGGCTAGTCTCAAACTGCTGACCTAGGTGATCAACCCGCCTCGGCCTCCCAAAGTGCTGGGATTATAGGCATGAGCCACTGTGCCCGGCCAATTATAATTTATTGTATATTTCAAAATTGCTAAAAGAATAGAATTGGAATGTTCCTAACATGAAGAAATGATAAATGCTTGAAGTGATGGATACCCTAGTTACCCCGATTTTATTATTACATATTGTATGCTTGTATCAAAATATCACATGCACCCCATAAATATATACAACTATTATGTATCCATAATTAAAAAGTAAAACTAAAAAGTGTTTTTCTAAACTCTTTTAGAGTTCTAAATTCCTAAACTTCTGCTCGTGGCTGATCAGTTGGAAGTTTTAATACATCAGTATCCCTCACTTAAACACGACTCTCAATCGTTTGTCCCCAATAATTGGAAATATGTGACACAAATGCTCTAGTTATAATGATGATTCCACAAAACAGTCAAAACAAATAGCATGCCTGATTAATTACATGCTTACTATGCATTTTTACCTCATACGGGCCTATTGTGAATTTAAGTCAGCTTATTGACCCCATTTTTTAATTAATAGATGTATTGTTACTTTCTAGTATTTACAGTAATTGAAAGTTATAAGACAGAATTTCTTTAAAAAATCTACAATCTTGACTTTTCACTAAGTCATCAGACATTTTCTCTCATTAATTTCTAATTAGTGAAACTTTCCTTCTTCACATTTCTGGAAAGTTGTCTGTAGAATCAAACTGTAAATGCTGTTCTTCCAATGACATGCATTATACCTTTAATTTCTCAAGGGGCTCCCAAAAGCCCAAGATGCAAGCCCTTGGCGACTGTTCTACCGTGATACTCAAGGACCTTGACACTCTGACCTCAACCACCTTTCCCATCTCATCTCCTGCTGCCCACTCACTACCCATTACCTGCCACACTGCTCAGAATTCATTCCTAGATATGAACCTCCACACCCCTACTGCTTTGCCTAAGAGATTTCCTGCACCCAGAATGTCCTTCCTTTTCTCTTTTCCATACAAAAAAGCTCCCTATGTAATCGAGGCCAACCTCAAGCATCTCCTTTTCTGCCAAGCCTTCTCTATCCCCTCTCCCAACCAGGGAGAATTGTCCTCTGTGCCTGCAGAGCACCTTCTCCACAATATAATTAGTTAGTTACCTACCCATCTCTCTCACACAGTCCATAACACTAGACCACGTATTATTTTCTTGGCATACTCAGAACCCTTGTTGTAAAAGCAAGTTGGAAGGGGATCCAGGGAAAATAGAGACACAAAAGACACAAGTGTTTTAAATTTTGAAAATGTGTACATAGAATGAAGTTCCATGAGATATCCTTAGTCGCTTTACTGGATAGTGATTTTTGCAGTAGTTTAATGGCACTGTGGGGATATTTCTGAAATGTCACTGGGAAGTCAGTGAAAACTGACTGAGCCCTTGGCGAAGGAAGCTGTATTGCCACCACTTCCATGACTGGGTCTGAAGTGGGCTTAGGGACAGGTAAGGAGCAGGCTGGAGCAACAGAGCTGAAGGAGCAGAAGGTGCAGAGGAAATTAACTTGGGCTGGGACATCGACATTAGTTGGGAGTAGGAAATCAGCCCCCTTTCCCACGATTAGACGCCCAGGTGGGGCCACAGAGTACCAGAGGGCAGAGGTGTACTGTCTGCATTTGTCCTTGCTAAGCCTCGGGGGTGACTGGTCCATATCTGCCTTAAGTAGAGAGGAGATGAGGATCAGATTTATGGATAAGGTCAGCAAATATCCAGAGAGTTAGTGTGGTAGAAACCTTAATAATAAATTAATGAGATGACCCCAGCAGGACAGTCTTGAAGAAATTCAAGGACTCAGACAAAGAATGCTTTATAAATAAGGTGAAATGATATCCCATTTTGTTTCTTTTTCTTCTGGCAACTGCCAAATCATTGGGCTTTTTGAGTAGGACCTCTGGCTATTACAGAGCCGTAGATCCATGGGTTGGGGTATCATTTCTTTCTCCTGGGCTTCAGGGCTGGCCTGCATTCTGCAATGGGAGAGACTGGAAGGACACTCAGAAGTTCTTAGTCTTCTCTGTAAATGGGAACCGCTGAGAAACTTTAAAAGCACTCGTGCCTGGGATCTGTCTCCAGAGACACTGATTTATTCAGTCTCGCAGAGGCCTAAGCCTGGGATTTTTGAAAGCTCCCTAGGTGATTCTAATACTTAGCCAAGGCTCAGAACCACCACGCTAAATCAGTCTTCTCAAACTTAAATCACCTGGATGTCTGGTTAAGATGATGATTCTGATTCGGCAGGTCGGGGTGGGCCCTGAGATTCTGTCTAACAAGCTCCCAGGCAACGTCTTTCTGCTGGTCCAGGACCACAGTCTGAGTAACAAGGGCTGAGAGTCCCCAGCACGGGCTCTAATAAAGGTGCGGCTCAAATACATCAACATCACCTGGGAGCACAAAGGGGCGGCTTGTTCATGATGCACATTTTGGAACCCCATCCTATACCTACTGTCTCTGAGAGTGAGACTCACAAGCAGATATTTCATTTTTTGATTAATTAATTTTTTAACATGAAAAAAATGAACTCTAATATGGCTTAAAAATACCACAAACCAAATTCAAAGTCAAAAAGTAAGAAGGAGTTGTAAAATACACAATAATTTCTTTATATAAATCACTTAGAAATATGAGAACATCCAGGGAAAAGGATATGAACTCTGTCAGTTTATGTGAGACACAGACAGATAGAAAGACAGAGAGAGAGAGAGAGAGAGAGGGAGAGAGAGAACTTTTATTTTAATTTTTTTGCCTATCAGATTGGCAAAGATTTAAAACTTTGCTAATACCAAATGTTGATAAGAATAAGGAGCAATAGACATTTTTGATGGGAACATCAGTTGGAACAACTGTTCTGAAAGACGATCTGCATTTGTAGCACTATTAAAATATATTTACTTTTGATCAAGTAATTAATACTTCTAGGAATTTAATATTCTAAGGCTACATTCAGGAAGAGCTCAAAAATATAAGTACACACATTCATCACAGATCTTTTTATAGTAGTGAAAACTATGGGGAGTTAATGAATTATGGTAAATTTGTGTTTGCAAAGACTTGCTTATCTATGACTACATCCCCAGAATCTAGCTCAGTGCTTGGTCTGCATATAAACATTTATTGAATAAATGAACAAATAAATATAGTAGAAAATTCTGTAGTCATTAAGAATGATGCTGTAGATGTACATTTATTGCACTGGAAAACTATTCATCATATCTTATGAAAAGGAAAAGCAGATGACAAAACTGCAGAGATAGAATCATCTTATTTACATAAAAAGCAAATGTACATGTGTATATATCTATGGAAAAAAGTTTAGGAGAACGTATACCAAAATATAAACTGTGGTTCTTCCTAAATGGTCAGATTATAGATGTTGTTTACATTCTTATTTATACCTTTAAGTAATGTCTGGATTTTTTTTTTTTTCTTACAATGAGCATGTAACAACAGATGTGATTTTGGTAATCACAAAATTTTCTTTCATGTTTGTTCCATAGGGTATTTTCTGAGGTACATGTCGTGTTTCGTTGCATGAGTAAGTTCTTTATGGGTGATTCCTGAGATTTTGGTGCACCCATCACAGGCACATATTTTAAACAAGCTTCCTGATAATTTATACACCCAATAAATCGGAGAGCCACTTGCTCCTAGGACAGTATTTTAAAACTATCCAAGATCAAGAGAATCACTCCATACTTTGACAAAAACACAGACCGACTAAATCAGAATTTTTGGAGTGGCCTGGAATCTGTATGTTGAGAATACCAGATAACTCCTGTGATTTCAGGTCAAGGAAAGCCTGCTTTGTGGGATCTTTCTGTGGGACTGGGCAACGCCCAGGTAACCCTTCTTTCTCCCCACAATGAAATTGGACTTGTAAAACCCAGCTGCATTGATTGTCATAGACAGTCTGGCAGAGGAAATAAAAAAAGGGGGATGTGTGTGAAATGTCCAGGGAGTTCATTGCTGGAGGCAGAGGGTTTTGTTCTGTGATTATGATGAAAGAGGAAGTTGGGTGAGAATGGAGGAAGATATCAGAGTAATGGCTGTGAGCTTTTTAGCACGACTTGACAGGGCTCCTTCATCTTGACTTGTCTGAATTTACTGCCAAGTGCCCAACGTGGAAGCGAGGGAGCTGTGGGACTGGAAGGCATCTCCGTGGGCAAGTAAGGGTATCTCATGCCCAGAAAGAGGAAAAACAAGGTTTCTGTGCCAGCCCTTATTATCCACCGGCTGGCACCAAAAGAACTAAAGAACTGGAGGGTTTTTTTTTTTTTTTTTTTTTTTTTAATTTCTGCACCTCCATATCCATGCTGTGACAGGACCCCTGTTAGTTTGCACTGGGCTTGTTTTAGGGTTGTTACATTTAGAGTATGTTTAAAGTGTTACATAACACGTGGCATGAGTGCACACACACAGACACACACACACACACATATAACAAATTGGGCTGCTTTTCTCAAACTGTAACTTACATTGGAATCACTTCCAGGGCTTGTTAAAATGTAACAAGCCAGAGTTTCTAGCCAGAATTTCTGATTCTGTAGAATTTCTAACAAGCTCCTGAGTGATGCTGGGGTGTGGATATGGTGCGTGGGGTGGGGAGAGAGAAGAGCAAATGAATCTTAACTAAAACATGCTTGAGCAGGTTTGTTTATTTTATGGGTATAGGCAAAGCAATTTTGAAGTGACTTTAGATGTATTACAGGATTGAGTAAATGAGTAAATCCGTGTGTGTGTGAGAGAGAGAGAGAGAGAAAGCAAGAAAGAGAGGTAGGTTACTGGGTATCAGAGTTCTCACTGTGCAGGAAAGGACATATAAATAGGGAATGGGGGAAGGCAGAAAAAAATCCTGTAAGGATATATTGCACTTGGAGGTGGAGGTACTGGTATGAACTCATGATTTTAGAAATACGTACATGAGCATGTATATAAGAATGTTTACGTGTACATGAGTATTATGTATGTATGAATGTGTATATGCATATTTGTATGAGTGTGTAAATAAATGTATATGTATCTGTTTCCTGACTTTAAGAGGGTAGAAAACCAAAGTCATCCTAATAGCTGTGAGCACACTTAGTGCCCAGGTGGACTCTAACATTGTTCCCCACCAGGATAAACCAGGGCTTATCAAAGAAGTGGCACATTCTTGGACTGGGGCAGAATATGTACCAAATGAGTGTAGACCATCTGATGACAGAAAGTTACAAGAAAGAAAAACATGAGCATGTCACAGGGACACAGGAGTCAGAATGAAAGGGCTCTCATCAGTCAAATCTGGGAGAATTTGAGCATCAAAATAGTTAAGTACGGTAATGAATTGTAAACCACCAGGAAAAAAAAAGGAATGCCTGAGTCCACTCCAATAATAAATGGAGAATGAGAAGGAAGGAAGGCTCTTGTTCACTGTAGAAAGCTAAAGGCTAACTGGTAAACATGGCAGGAGTGCTAGAGAGGGAGAATCATTTTAAAACCATGATGACAAAGATTAGATCAGGCAAGAATCAATAGAAGCTAAATCCGTGGGGAATTCTGATGAGGGGTAGGATATTTGCATGATCTCAAAGCATTTCCCCATAGCCTGCTTATTAGTTGTAAGGAAGAAAATAAAACAGTGATTATACAGTAGAGAAATCAGACAACACCTTGATCCCCTTGACTGAGTGATCCACATGAACTCACCAGTTAAGTGAGGGACAGACAGACATTGTGGGCTTTCAGATGCCATCCCCTGAAAAAATGACACTGTCACCTATTCAGCTTTCTGGGTAAGAAAGCACAACCTCGAACTAATCTCGAAGAAACATCAGGTAAACCTGAAATTGGAACAATCTTATTTTAAAAGACAGCATGTCAATATTGTAAGAGACAAAGATTGTGGAAATGTTTCATATTAAAAGCTATAAAAGAGACATGACAACCAAACCCAAGACTGAATCCTGTATTGGAGAAGAACAATGCTGGAAAGGACATGACTGGGTCAACTCAAAAAACTGAACTGTGGCTATCTAAGAGAATACCCCTATTCTTAGGAAATATACTCAAGTATTTAGGGGTAAGGGGCCATGATGTATGTAACTTACCCTCAAGTGGTTCCGTGAAGAAAGTCTGTGTGTGAGAATGAAGGCAAGAGCACATGCGCGAAGGATAAAGCCAGTGGGTAAAATGTTAACGACTGGTCAGTTGCTCAATGTTGACAGTGGGGTAAAGGGAGTACTGATGCTTTCTGTAGGATTTTAGTTTTGCAACTTTTATAAACTTGACATCATTACCAAATAAAAATGTGAAACATCATGTTTTTGAATGTTTAATGACATTGAGCTAGGTTTAATTGTAAATTCCCTTTTTCAATTTTGTGAAAAATAAAAATTTTAAATGTTTTTGTATGTGTGTTTTTAAAAAGCTAGAAGGAAACAAACCAATATATGAGTAACTATTATCTCTGGGTTGTGGGATTACGGGTATTTTGATTCTGTTTCATTGTTTACAATGTTTCATCGTTTCCACAGTTTCCACATGGAGAATGTATTACTTTAATAATTTGAGAGAAATATTTTCTCAAATAATAATTTGAGAAAAATTATTTTTGAAAGGGGAAAACAACTAGCCTGTAGAGTTTCATGTATAGTGTTGCTGACTGCTATGCCATTGATTAATAATAGCAAAAACAAAATGAAAAACCCCTGAAAACTACTGAAACGTCCCATGATAGGAAAGCTTGTTGGAAAGATTATGTAAAGAAGATGTTTCTAAAATAGCATAAAGTCAAAAAATATAGCTGTGAAATAGAAGATCTGTAGAATATTTTCTAGTATAGAGTGATCAAAGAACAAAGGGATAGCTTTTGCCTCTTCCTCTGCTATCTTGCAAATATCGTCTCTCTATGTATATATGTTGAATAAATGAATGCTATTCATTATGTATTTGGGAAAGGTATGATGGAATTACCAGAGATTTTTAATTGTCTCCATTATTCTCTTATGTATTTTCAAAAAATCCACCATAAATTTAATAACGTGGGATTTTTTTAAATTTAAAAAGTAACAAAATAGTATGTACCATCTCATAGGGAAAGATGGGAAGGACACACACACACACACACACACACACACACACACACACACACACACGGTTATCTGTGTGGAGTGCTGTGGGTGATTTCCTGTATTTTTTTTGTTAGTATTTTACCCTGCAGCTCCAGCTCAAAGGATGTATATAATTATTTTACAACAAGAAATGTTTACTTATTTAATTTTTTGAGATGGAGTTTCTCTCTTGTTGCCCAGGCTGGAGTACAATGGTATGATCTTGGCTCACTGCCTCCAAGATTCAAGTGATTCTCCTGCCTCAGTCTCCCAAATGGCTGGGACTATGGGCATGCACCACCATGCCAAGCTAATTTTGCATTTTTAGTAGAGACAGAGTTTCACCATGTTACCCAGGCCAGTCTTGAAATCCTGATCTCAGGTGATCCACCCACCTTGGCCTCCCAAAGTGCTGGGATTAAAGGAGTGAGGCACCGTGCCCAGCCAAAAGTTATTTTTTAAAAAACCATCGGAATTAAAAACTAAATTATGAAACAAGCTACAAGGACTTAAACATGGTAAGTATCCAGTAAATGTTAAAAAAAATTTACTAAGGCTATGTCATGACAAAAGCAGGATTCAGAAAAGTATATATATGCCATACAATAATTAACTTTTTGGAAAAAATCACCACCCTTGTGTTGAAGGCAGTGCTCTAAAATGATATTGTAGTTGTGTCTGAGTACAGTTGTTACTTTAAAAGAAGAAACTGTAAGGTAGATAGAATGTTTTAGAAGCTTGCATTTTGAATATCTTTCACACATTGAATTGTCTTTCATAAAAGAGCTAGAATAAGAGGCCGAGGTGGGCAGATCACCTGAGGTCAGGAGTTTGAGACCAGCCTGGCCAACATAGTGAAACCCCATCTCTACTAAAATACAAAGTAGCCTGGCGAGGTGGCACACACCTGTAATCCCAGCTACTCAGGAGGCTGAGGCAGGAGAATCACTTGAACCCAGGAGGTGGAGGTTGCAGTGATTAGAGATTGCGCCATTGCATTCCAGCCTGGGTGACAGAACATGACTGTCTCAAAAAAAAAAAAAAAAAAAAAGAACTAGAATGAGGGGACCACCCCTGAAACACTTGGGACCATTTTCAACCGAGGAGAAGGGTGGTCGCCCTGTGCTACTTTTCTTTTAATTTTAGTACTCAGATAATTGCATTGGGCAGTACCTTCTAGGGAGGCAATTTTCAGGCAAAAGAATTAAAAGAAGTAAGAGCCATTTAGTACTTTCCCTAGAAAGTGATCTTTTGGGATATGGGAGAGGCCCTTGATTATTTTAAAAGAGGAACACACACACACACACACACACACACACACACACACACACACGAGAAAAGCCATAGACCATCTCTTAAGAATATACAAGAAACTGGTAAAAGAGGTTTCTTCTAAGGGATAGGGACTTGGGGACTAGAAAACCAGGGAACACAGTTGGGAGGAAAGCTTGTTTTTTTCCTGTATATCTTTTTATGCTGTCCACCTTTAAAAAAATGGTGCATATAGTATATGTTCAAAATATGTATTAATTAAAAATAATTCTTTAAAAAAATCTGTTGCTCATGGAACAACTGTGAAAATACTGACATTGTAGGAAAGCAAAATTTGTTTTCCTATGAAAATATGTTTTCCTTTAAACTGCTTAGTTTCCACCACAGAGAGATTTGTAAGTGACTCAGACCAGGACTTTCCAACACTTGTCTGCCCCACCTACATGTCTGTGCTTCTGTCTCTTCTGGGCTGTTTTCTTTGTTTATAGATAGCTCTTGGGCTACCATTACTGGGGACTTACTTTTGTTTCTCTAACAGCAGAGATGGATTTGGGCTAACCCCTTCCACTGGTTCTTCAGTGCTCCTTGTACCCAGGGAAGTGGCTGGCTGGAATGTGAGTAACCATCACTGCCCACCAACACTGGGAAGTGAAAACGACCCAAAGGACCCACAATCTTCACCTCCTTAGCATCATGCCTACATCATGTCTCTCCCAGTAAGTGACAGTTTCCGGTGAGGCAGAAACAATCTACCTGATTGGATACCTCAAATCTGTACAGAAGCCAGAGAGCCCACCTGTTGTAGGACTGTATTCGAGAGGGTGGGCAATCCTGAAACATTCCATCTTTATATTGACATCCACATAGCCACTCCACGGTTAAAGGTATATCCAAGCCCCCAGCTTCCCATGCCAGAAGGAAGGAGCCGGTTCTGCTTCCATTTTCACTCTCCACCATGTCTACTCAACGTTAGAAATAGCTCTCAAATTTTGCCACCCATTTTCTCCACCTTTGCTGGCAATGACACACAATCAGACTCTCAGAATCTATTGCCACTTCTAGCTAGTCCCCTGTGACTTCTCCTCCCATTATCTCCCACTCCAGCATGCTTTCAAAAGCACAAATCGGACCATTTCACGCCTTGACAGGTCACAACTTCCTCTGGGCTGCACAAACACACCAAATCCTTGGTCATCTCCTTTCAGTTTTATTTCCAGTTTCCCTGGCTGCTCCCACAGAACTTTGTTCCTACCCAGATCAGAGATGTTGTCAGTATTTATTTTCCTGCATGTTTCCTCCCTGTGAGCTCCCCCAGGATACAATAGACACTTCATTCCTCTTTCATGCCTTCATACGCAGCCTAGTGCCTGGCACACGGGGGGCACTTGATTAGCGTTTGGGCAAATAAAGAAAACAGAACTTTTGAGTGATATAACATGGCCATCAGTGGTGCTTCTCAGATTTTAAGGGACACAAGAATTTCCTGGGGATCTTGTTGAAATGCATTTTCAGGTTCAGTAGGTCTGGGGTGGAACCGGAAGGTCTACAGTTCTTAGAAGTTCCTAGTTGAGGTCAATACTGCTGTTCAGGGAGCCACACTTTGAGTAGTGAGGGCCTATCGAACATTAATAACTTTTTTAGATAGAGGAGCATGTTGAATCAATGATTCCTCTAAGGATCGTGATGTTTTGAGTGAACTTTTGATTTCAAAAATATGTAAAGAAGTAACAGATTTTATAAACACACACAAACACAGAGTTATACAGAGTTAGTTACAGAGCTATAGGTTATTCCAGAAATAAGGGTAAAATAAATAAGATAAGGGAATAAAATAAGAGTCATCCGCCCTTAAATTCTCAACACCATTATTCTAATTTGCCACTTGAATTTACATTAGAATCAGCTAGGAAGCTTTTGAAGCAGCACACGTCCCCTTTTCCCGCTCCAATCTGATTTGCTTTTCTAGAGGAATAGGAAACCCTCAGTCCATGGCTCCCACCACTGAACAAAACAGATTTGGAGAATGCTTTTGTAACTGATGGCAATGTATTGTGTCACTCAGATTTGCTGGGGAAGAAACAAGCTTTTAGCTTCACGGTAATTCCAGTCTACGAACTCTTCTGCAAAAGGAGTTTAGCCAGGGCCTCCACACACTCTGTTGCTCCCTCTGCCTGGAAGCCTCTTCCTCCATTTCTGTCCCAAGTCCTACTCATCCTCCAGATCTTCAAAATGGTCCCTTCATCACACCTTAAGCTTCTCCTTCCTGAAACACACGTGCGCTCGCACACACACACACACACGTGCTCGTGAAACATGTGAACAGCTATTTGTTCTCCTCCCTGCTAGATTGTGAGCTTCAAAGAAAAAGCGTGTTGTGCATTCCATTTCCAGTCCTAAGCATGGAACTTGCTACAGCAGGTGCTCAAATGAGTAAAAAAATTAACTTAACTCTTCTTTCCATATTTAATGAAGTTCCCTCTTTTACTTATTTTATTCTCCTGCCCACAATTGGCTGGATATAATTCCTATGAGCTGACATTTAGTATGGAGCTAGGACCTGCTTAAATGACAATACAATATGTCTTGAGGTTTGTTTGGTTCAAATTGCTTGGGTTGGGGAATCAGACAAAAACAATGTTTCTTCCTCCACAATGTTAAAAATAAATAATTACTGCCAACCAAACAATATGTATCATATGTGTAAGATATGAAGCACAGTAACAAAATGAACAGCTATGAGCCCACCACCCGATAAAAGAACTAGAACATTAGTTGCCTGCTGAAGCTGCAGGGTGTTCTCGACTCATCTCCCTGTCTTCCCCTATCAGAGGTAACTACTCTTCTAAATGTATGTTTATTACTCATTTTAAAAAATAGTTTTTATAAATCACAATTAACTTATGCATTCCTTGTCAGTGAACGTTTAGGCTTTTTCTGTGTGTGTGTGTGTGTTTCTCTTAGGAACAATGCTGTCAAGAACAGTCTTTGCATGTCCCTAGGAGCAGTTATGAATTTGCCTATAATATATGCCAAAGAGTGGAATTACTAGATATGTGCAGGTCCAGGTTGATACGATGATGCCAAGTCATTGGCATCTTTTCTGTTTTTTTGTAGTAAAGGTGCCAATTTACTTTCCTTTCCACCAGTAGTGGATAAGAGTTCCTAGTGACACATAATCCTTGCCAACAGCTTGTCTTGCTAGAACACAAGCAATAGAATCTCAAGCTGCAGCTCTCTGGGGCCAGAAGGTACAGCTCCTGCCTGGATAGGCGATTTCCTTCTGGCCACCTGACAAGAGATTGGCCCCATGAGTCTTACACCTTGTTAAGTCCTGAACTGCCGACATAGCACTAAACTTAGAAGAGAGTAGGGCTCCAACTAAGCTTCCCCATGGATAGATACACAGTCATCATAGAAGGCAATCAATCATAGACTGTGGCACCTGGAGGGGACCCTAAAGCCAAATCCTTCATTCTACATTTATTGAGACTGAGGCCCAGAGGTTAATTACTACAGGAATCTTTTTCTGGGGCAGTTGATTCTTAATCCAGAGAAGGTTTCTTTTCTTTTCTTTTCTTTTTTTTTTTTTTTGTAACTTAAGATGGTGTAATATGATCCATTACATTAATAGTGACTCTAAATAGTCAAATAACTAACCAGTTTATTTTTATTGATTGATTGAGACAGAATCTCACTGTCACCCACGCTGGAGTGCAGTGGCGTGATCTCAGCTCACTGCAACCTCTGCCTCCCGGGTTCAAGCGATTCCTCTGCCTCAGCCTCCTGAGTAGCTGGGACTACAGGTGCACACCACTACCCTGGCTAATTTTTGTATGTTTAGAAGAGACAGGGTTTTACCTTTTTAGCCAGGATGATCTCAATCTCCTGACCTTGTGATCTACCTGCCTTGGCCTCCCAAAGTGCTGGGATTTCAGGTGTGAGCCATGGTACCTGGCTGACCAGTTTATTTTTAAAAGGTGCTTAAGTGACACAAATTTGATAGCTTTCATTTCTTTGGTTATGAAGTAAACAGGAGCGATATTATTCACTGGGATAAAGAAACCACAATTATAGTTTCAATATGCAAATTTAACTATACTGAGACACTGGTCTCATGGGGGGAAAACAGTCCCCAGTAATCTGATTGATCATTCTCGTCCTTGGATCATTCTCGTCCTTGGATCATTCTCGTCCTTGGATCATTCTCGTCCTTGGATCATTCTCCATACCCCACCAGGCAAATACTAGGCACCTCTTTAAAAAGCCATTTTTGTGAGTAATGAAAACATAAAGTTCATTAAGTTTAAAATCATCCTCCTCTTAGGAGCACTCATAATTAGGCTATACTAATATTCTGGGAACAATCTGTGGGGATTATGGCAAAGTAGCCTCAATAACTTGTTGGTTTCTAATCCACACGAGAATGTGGAAAAACGCTGAAAAAAGACCAGTCTGCAGCAGAGGTGCTTAGTGCTCTTCAGAGAGTGCACAATAGCTGAATGTGGAAAAGTCCAGGCAGGGGCATCTGTCTCCATCCATTAGACAGTAAATATAGAGCTGGGAGGAGGAGGGGTGCTTCCTAACAGGATGGGTGTTGGTGTGAAGAAAGGGGGCTTTCGAAGCCTATTGTGGAAATTTTCCTTCTGGAGCTGTGTCCTTCAGGAATTCTCTTCCTCCTTACCCCTTCCCATCTGTCTGGTCCTCTCTACACCAAATCCCCTTTTACCATTTAAAGATATCTTTTGGTTTAACAACGTCTACAGCCAGATGCTAAAAGCTTTCTGTGAGGCAGCCCTTTTTAATGTCAGGATAAAACTCAGGAGCTTTTTATTACTCTGGGGTGGGGGGCTTGGAGGGAAAGAACGCCAGGTAATTTTGTGCAGGAATGCTGACCAAACAGTACTGAGGTACTTCTGGTTCCAGTTTTCCTCCTAGCAGTCATTTTAATCAGCACTTCCCCTTTTAATGAGCTGGTAGTGCCATTACATAATCACCCAGCTCACTGGATTAATGATGAAAAGAGGAACTGATTTTTCCAGTTGCATCATTTGAAGTAAATGTTAACTTTCTTTCTGAGTCCTTAGTTAACCGCATTAGTGTGACAAATATGTCTTTGTCTAGCATAAGTAATTAGAATTTAATCACTTTAACTGCATCTTAATTACCCCAAATGAATTGAAAGGACATTTAATAGCAAAGATTAAATTGCCTTAATGAACGATTTTTGTGACTCCATCAATACTCGAATCGCGTTAGCCACTCCTCTCACGCACTCCAGTCGCAGAATCTGCAGCGAGCATAGAGGTCACTAGGTGGCGCGCTTCGCTCGTTTGTTTATTTAATTTTCCCCATTGATCTGTTTTAGAAGACAACAGGAAAGAAAGCAAAAAGCACATAGTTTATTGTGTTCCTTCGATAACCTCTCTTTGGGACTATGAGATCATCACCAGATGTGAAAACGAAAGCAGTGATTTCAGAAACCGTAGATTCTGAGTACCCCATGGCATGGGCACTGGAAGATGAGACACACACGGTGACTGGAAACGTGCAGTGTTTGATAAAAATTGCAAGATGCCCTCTAGACAACTGCCAGCCTATATACAGAGTTTTGGTCAATTTATTATTTTTTAGTGCAGAGCCCTAAAACATGAGTTACAGACAAGCTTTGAAATAGCAAGGCAAGCACTGACATGGAGCCAAGAAATGTAATTGCTGTGCAAGTGCAGATCAGAACACCAATTCCTGAAAGTAGGGGAGGATCTGGGCCCTTGGACCCTCTTCCAAGGCAAGGGATCCAATGGACCGGCTCCACCCACAGGCACATCTAATGAGATGGGTCTTGTCCATCAATAATTAAGTGAACAAATGGATGGGAAGGCTGGGGTTCCACATCTACCTCTAGTACTCCCTCACATTTTCTCGCTGTTTCTTCAAAAAAGAGTAATAAAAAAAAATCTCTTTTACAACTCTTGAGTATAACAGAAATAAGTTTTCTTAAGTGACTCTCTTTGAGAGTACCAGAGGAAAGGCACACTTTCTCTAATTGCAAGAGATTTATTACGTAGAGACTTTCAAATAAGTGATTTCCACATTCTGGGCTCTACTAACCTGGTGGGGGCTGCCCTGGCAACAGAAGCATTTGGAAGAGGATAAAAGGTTCTGGGCTTTGAACTGGGAAAGCTGAGTTCAGGGCATCAGTGCCTTGAAAGAGTTCAGGGCATCAGTGTTTTCCAGCGATGTTGTCACAAGTAGATTAACCTTACTAAAGAGAGCAACAGGGAAAAAAGCAGTAACTACCACATAGTCTGATGGCTCCCAAACTTGGCCACACATCAAAATCACCTGGGAGTTCATAAAAATCCCAATGCCTATGTCAAATCCTGTACCAATTATATTAAAATATCTGGAGCTGCAGCTAGGCATCAGTTTTTTACAGGTCTCTAAGTGATTCCAACGTATAGCAACATTTGGGAGCCACTGGTATCAAGGGTGAGTACTCAATGAGTACATCTATGTTCCTATCACAGTACCCAACAAACAGAATGTGCATAAAAAACTTAAGCTTCTTCCTTATCAGTTACTATGACAAATGAGATGGGTTGTGCTTTAGGATCTAGTTCTTCCCAGCTGTTGTATTATTAAATTGCCTCATCTAAAAGAGAAGAAAATTTCTTTTTTTTCTTCAACTTTTAAATTCAAGGGTACATGTACAAGATGTGCAGGTCTGTTACATAGGTAAACATGTCCCATGGTGGTTTGCTGCACAGATCAACCCATCATCTTGGTAGTAAGCTCAGCATCCATTAGCTATTAAGAGAAGAAAATTTCTAGAAGTTAATTTGTTCCAATTTTATGATAATGTAACATCTCTTGGGAGAGACATGTGGATGATTCTATAGCAAGACCCTGTGATAAATAATTTTTATGTTTGTATCAAAATAAACAGATTGCCTGTGATTGGTCTAGTCACCTTGCACAGTCTTATTATCTCAGGAGGAAATTAAGCTTCATTAGTATTAAAACACTTGTATTAAAGTAAAAACCTATACAACCCTATTGATAGAAGGTAGGAATTTATGATTGTGAACTAAATCAATTCACATAAGAAATAGTTAAAAAATTTTTTTTTTACTGAACTTTATGAGACTGACATTTTTTCATGTAGAAATACTGTGCCTTTATTCTCCCAAAGATGCCCATGTCATGTCCTATACCAATTACATAAAAATATCTATTTAAATAAATGCCATCTTATTTAAATAGAGATACAATGAGGATATTATTTAATAAATAAGTGTCGAATGTTTTTCTCCAGCATTATAAGAAATGCACCCTTTAACAACCACAACTTCATGAACACCTTTCTTCTGTTGCTACCCTAGGTTAGGGGCCATTCAATTTTACCAAGAGTGTGGAAATCCTGCTGTTTTAATAGGGGATGAAATGAAACTAGTCATTTCTCATTCAACCCATCAAGGCTTCTAGATTGATATAAAATATTAAGTTGGTGTTTACATATTCCAATACATGGACTTTACAAAGAGTACGAGCACTGTCACTTGAGGAACAAGGCCTGGAGCTGAGAAGCAGGATACTGGAGAGCCTCCTTTTTAATTACTCACTTTTACTAGACTTGAGGATTTTCTGTCTTACAAGAAAATCTGGAATAAATTTTGTTGGTATGCTCTGTAAGAACGATTTCTTCTGATAACCTGGGGTAGCAGCATTTGTTTGATTAGCAGAATTTGCCATGAATGTGGAAATGATGACATCAAAACAGCTCGTGTAACAGCCTCCTTAAAGACCTCGTAGATTAGAGATGACTATAGATTTTCCCCAGCGCGGATCAAAGGGACTGAATTGAACGTTTTAGCTTAATGATCCAACCCCTGTCACACCCACAGGGACGTGAATTCCGATTTTATAAGCAGGTGCGCACGTGTACTCAGATACACAAAGCCGCGTGGAGGGACGAAAAGATCAACCACTGGATCGACGAGGATAGGTTTGATATTTTCGATTACCTCACTGTGCCAGTGGATATTCCTGGCTGGGCCTTGTGCCCTTATAAACTTTGGAACTTTAGCTGTTAATTTTTGTTTTCTTACTATGACTTCCCAAAGACATTCTATCTGCCCACCAGGGGCGAAGAGAAATGGGACAAGGCGACAGGGCGGTGGGACCCTGTCCAGGGTCCTGACGCCGCGCCAGGGCTCCAGGCCAGTCGGCCTCAGAAGGCCCTTTCACCCACCCTACACGAGAGGAAACAAAGACTTCCCAGCTCAAGGCCTCAGGGCTGCCTCCTGACTCCGGTCAGTTTGCAGGAAGAGGAAACAACAAAACAAAGGAACGACCGATCCACAGGGTATTATATCTCTCAGCTCCAACGTCGGACTTCAGACTGCCAGGGTCACCTTTTCTACTCTGACCCTGCTTTTCTTAAATGAAAACATGCCAACATAAGCATACTTCAGATACAAACTCCAACCACGCACCTTGTTTGGGGAGGTTAGAGCTAGGCTGTACTTCGGGGAATGAGAATTTTATTTTCATGAATTGGGTAATACCCAGGCATTGCTGGGGAGCTCGCCAGACCCTCTAGACCCTTCTCTTCCTCCTTCACACCTTCTTCCTATTACAATAGTTATTGTTTTCAAATTCACTAGGACGCCAACGTTCTGAAAACAAAGGCGCAGCAGGCATCCCTTTCCTCTCCGCTGAGGGCTGAACCACTGACGCTTGCCCAGCACTCGGCCCCGACGGCCTGCAGGGGGCGCGCGCCGCTCCCGCAGCTCAGTCGGGCTACTCCAAGAAGGGGAGCTGCATGGAGGGAAGCAGGGAGTGCGGAGGGCTCGAGGCTCGCAGATAAGGAGAGGAGCATCCTGGGATTTGGGTCCTCTGTGCTACAACTCAACCGTGCTATTGTTGGCACTGTCCGACCCAAGTGTCGGTTGTAAGCGGTGACATCGGGGCTGAGCCTTTAGCGACCGCGGTGCCCTGGGCCAGGAGGTTCACCCCAGTTACCGGAATCCCTCTCCGGATGCATCCAAGGTGATAGGGGCTGCACCCGCTGACGGGATAGCCGCATACCCTCTGAACAGGTAGTGGAATTTGTCTCTGGCAGGCGTCCTAGCTGCGCTGACACCAAGGTCGGCACACAATAGCCATCAGGCCCCCTCAAGCCCCAGAAGCAGGTTTCCCCTGCCCCAGCCATACTAGCGGCTCCAGTCGTCCCCACGAGCCCACTTCTTCTTGTCCCCAAGCGCCACCTCCTCTCCTTACCCGGGTTTGTGGCCGTTACACGGAAGGAACTATGGTCCCATACCCTCGAGGGGACAGACACTGGCCGAGAGACAGGCACCACGCAGAGCCTTCTGGTGACTGTATGCAAGAGCAAGGCCTTTTGGTTTCGCAATCGGCTGGTTGTGTGTGTGTGTGTGTGTGTGTGTGTGTGAGGGTCCTCAGCCCACTTCCGGGATGCACTGCCACTTTTCGGCCTGGCAGGCTCTGGGACTCCTTGGTCTCAGCAGGTAGCCATCACAGGCCTTCGGAAGAGGCGCTCCCCGCAGGCAGCGCCCCTCGCCCCCGGCTCCGAGGCTGACACGGTTGGTCGCGCCCTGTCGGCCCTTTGTTCGCGCCGCAGCCAGCTGGGAGCAGCTGCGTGGCTCCAGAACCCGAGACGCGAAGCCGAAGTGTGAGAAAACCGCTGCGCTTGACGCCTTCTTCCCCCCTACCCCCTCCCCGATCTTGGGCCCAGAAACCCTTCCAGCTCCTGCGTCCCACACGCCCAGTCCTGGCTTCTCTCCCCGCCCAGGACTCTTCCGGGATTTAAGGGCGCTGCCTAAGGAGCCCGCACTCCTGCCTGACTCCCATGGCCCAGAAAAGCGGGGGACAGTTGAAAAGTCACCCCTGGGATAAATATTAACAAAAAAGCAAATGGACTTGTGCGGGGGTCAGTTATCAATCAACCAGGCCGCAAGGCCACTCAGGGCAAACACAGCCCAGGTTGGGCTGGACGAGACTTTCTCATGGTCGCTTCCCGACCAAACTCCTCCCCGCCCCCGCCCCCCGCCGGGCTCAGGTCCTTCTTCAGGTCTTTCTGGGGCAAACACCGGACAGGAGGAAGGGGGCGCAGTCTGGGTGCTGGAGGCCCCGCCGACTCCTTCCTCCTTCGTGTGGTTTGGAGGTTTCCTCGCCTCCAAGTCTAGCAGGGTAGGAGTGCCCAACACCCACCCCCGCCCGAACCTCGGGCTTGCACACCACCTTCTCTTGGGTCAGCGGTGCTGTGCTTGCTGGTGGGTGTGTGTCGCAGTCTCTTTCTGAGCCAGCAGCCCCCGCCGTGGCTGAAGCCCTCTGGAATCTTTAATTGGAAACTAATCTTGCATCTTGATAGGCGCCCACGTCAGAGGCGGGCCACCCACCTACCCGCCCGCCTCATCCGGGAGGAGACGCGGTGAGAACCTTGTCGCTCTGCCCTTTAATAGGGCTGCATCAAGTAGTACATGGAGGGAACATATATTGATTTTTAAAAGGTAGTTAATTTGGTGAGAATTTCCTCCTGTCGCCGGTCTTCCACCAGCCACTATTATTTCGTGACCAGAAGGCGCCTGCCCAAACACAGTGCCATATGCAGAGGGTTTTGACCCTCTGCAACAGGCTGCCGGGACCTAGAGGACAGAGGGGCGTGGAGAAGCCACCACTCTCCCGCTGCATAGCGAAGGAACGGAACTCAGTGAGCTCTGACCTTGAAAAGCGGTTGGAACGAAACTGGGGGAGGGTCTCTGAGCGCAACAGCAAGGAATGCTACCAGGGGCACTTCCCCATATGGGAGCTGGTAGTGGGGGCAGGCACTATTATCCCGTACAACCAGCAACGGCCAAGTGCTCTTCAATCCGTTTCAAGGCCCTTGCACTCGGCCCGCTAGAGATCACTTGGAAAGTTCAGAAAACCACCCACTCTTTCTAAAATATGAAAATGTTAATGAGATGGCTCGTTCTTCAATAACTTAAAAATAGGTTGTGAAGGGACTGCTCCTGGTTCCTTGCAGGAGGCCCTCCTCGACCAGCACATCACCCTGAATCCTAGCCCTCTCCAACATCCCTTTTAAGTTAAGGAAACAAAAATGTAATAGACATGCTTCCTTAGGGTCTCAGGACACAGGTCTGCTTGGTGTTAGGTGCGAAATGGAGACTCCCTGCTGGAGTCTCCAATGTTTCATTTTTTTCGAGGGAAAGGCTGTTGATCTGGGGCTGAGGGCTGCACGGCTCTCCAAAGGTTGCTTGGTACCCAGGCAGGCGCTCCTTCGATAGCCCCCTGGGTGCCATAAGCATCTGCCAAGCACCAGGTTTGCTCCTCTAGCATGCAAGACCCAGGACTCGGGCTCCCTCCCCCTCCACAGTGCTGTCCCCTGAGCTCAGCTCTGTAGCTTTCCACGCTTAGAGGTCAGAGGGCGCTCCCGTGGCCAGGTTTCCAAGGCTCAGAGGTCGCCTCTGAACGTAACGTGTCAGTCTGTCCTTCCAGGGGGCGACAGCAGATGGGGGAAGCGGGGGAGGCGGGACAAGGATGTCCAGAGCAAGAGCCTCCAGGGGGTGGGGGTGGGGGTGGGGATGGGGGCCGAGTTTTCCCGGAGGGGTACCCTTCTCTATTTCTAACTTCTTCCCACATTCCCCTGCCCCACTCGTTGGCTTCTGCAGGCACTGCCTGGGTTAGCGGCTCTGGGGTGGTGTGGGTGTGTGAAAACGCACTGCCTTGGGCTACGGAGAGGCGGAGCAGTCAGGGAGTGGGAGCAGCCCCTTCGTCCACTCTCTCCGGAACCTCAACTGCTCTCGGGGTCTCGGTTAGCCCACGGGTGGAGATATGGTGCTGGCAGCACCAGGGCTAGAGAGTGGAAACTCAGGAGAGGAGCCAGCAATTGGCGGAGGCACCCAGCCAGCCTCTTTTCCCCAGACTGGCTCCCGGGAGCAGGCTGCAGGAACCAGCCTGAGGACTTTGCCTAGGGCGAATGAAGGCAGGGCTGGGCTGGAAAACCTGGCAGGGCAGTCTCAGCCAGTGTAGCGCTTTGGGACCGGAGGCCTGGAGCGCCGAAACCCAAAGAAAGCTTTGGGTCGCTTCGGGGCACGAATGGCAGGCTGGTCGGCACCTGCCACCCCCTAGCTTCTCATTGGCAGGCACGAGTTGGAGGAGGGGGCCTTGGCCTCATGCTTTGATTTTAGACTGTGAAACGGCTCAGTGCCCCCGGCTCAGAGCGGATTGACTGTCTCTTGTTCTCCAGGGACGAATTAATGGAGAACGATCAGTTAATTAACAAACCCTCATTCCGGCTTTTACCTTTTCTCTGCGCCAAGGCTCAGGCCTGGGCGCCGGGCTGAGGTGGAGGTGGAGGGGGGTTAGGGGATGGACCCAGGTGTCAATCAACTTGGCAACTGCGTCCCGGATCTCAGCAAACCCAGGCTACCCTCCGCTGTCCTTAGCACTACCTCCCCTTCTGTTCTCTATCCTCAAGGGTCTCCGAATCCTCCTGAAATCCCCGGTGGGGTTCGGGCTGGGCTCAGCCGCCTTCCTGGCCTATCCTCAGTCTCCTGGAGCCAGGCGCCGTATCTGCGCTGCGCCAAGGAGACCTTCCCGCTGAACTCAGAAATACCTGGGGCTTGAGGTTTTGGGCAGGAGACCTCTGCTTGTCGTTTACACACTCCCATCCCCAAACACCCCATCCCCCCCACCCCCCGCCCCGCATGGGGATTCAGATGAAAATTGCGAAGAATAATAATAAAATGAAATGCAAAGTCCTAAGGGAGTCGGCAGCAAAGGCGGTCCCAGGACTTGGCTATCGCTTTGCAGCTCTCACTGGGACCTTGGGACGGTCAGCCTCCCTCTCCTTTCCACAGCCGATTCCATGCGCAGAGAGAGTGCTAACCCTTACACCTCGTCTGTACCACACATCCGTCGTTCAGTGGCTTTGGAACTTTTTGCCCACACTCTTAGATTGCCGTCACCCCAGCCAGCGTCAAAAGAATGAGCGCGGGAGAGGGTCACAGCAGCCAGTTCAGCCAAACATCGATGCAGCTCCGGCACGCTCCAGCCCAGTGCCGGGGATGTGTCAGAGGTACCTTCGAGGAACATCTGCGTGGAGTTCTACGCATGCATTGCCTCCCTCTTCCCAAACCCGGATCTCTAAACTGAGAAGCGGCGCAGTGTCTCGCCAGATGCGGGGATTTCTCTCCGCCTCAGGCGGTGCGAGCGCTTCCCTTGCTGTTCCTGAACACAACTGTGCCTCTTCAGTCGCCGAGGCCCTACCGCTTAGCTCTCAGAGCCTTCCACAGCCCAACACACTGAGCCTTGGAATAGGCAGTTTTCTCCCGCAGCCTCGTGCTGGCCTCTCCAGGCACAGGGAGTCCCCCTTCTGGGGGTAGGGAGCGGCCGGGATGAAACGCACCCAGCCCTCTTTCCTACCCTCCCCTCTTTGGTCCCTTCGGCTTTCGGGTCCCTAATCTCCCTCGCGCCCCGCACCTTGGCCGGCTCACCTGCTAAGCGGAGCGCCGACATGCGCTGGAACTCCGGCTCCTGCAGCCACTTCCACATTCTCCGGAAGGTCTCCCGGCCGGATTTGAGTTTGCTCCAGGGTTTGGGGTTGCGCAGCAGGTCCGACAGGGTCCCCTGGGAGCGGCAGAGCACCCTCTGCGCGAAGATGGCCTGCGGGATGCTGTAGCGCTTGAGCTCGGTGGTGATACGCTGCGCCACCTCTTTGGTATTGATCTCTTCCATCTGCCCTGAATTACTTCCATTGCTGACCTGCGCGCCGGTCACCGAAGGGTTGGGCTCCCGGGCTGTGCCCAGGAGCTGCCCGTGGCCCTGGGCGTTCAGGTGGGCGTGGGGATGGTGCGGAGGAAGGCCGTTGATGGGCACCATGCCGGCCGATGTGGGCGTGAGGTGCTGCTCCCCGTGGCGGCCGAGCATGGCCGGGTGGTGGGCTTCGAAGCCGTTGGGGGTGAGCATCTTGTCGGTGGGCATGGTGGCGCCCGGGTGGGCATAGTGGGGGAGCCCTTGCTGGGAGTTGTGGATGCTGCCCAGACTGGAGCTGGAGAGGGGCGAGAGACTCTGGCCCATGCCGGCCACGTCCTTGTGGTAGGGGGTATAGAGGTTATTCATGGAGGCCAGCCCGCGCTCATCCCGCATGAGCGTGAAGCTACCGCTCACATTGCCCGCCAGGCGCTGGTGGTGGTGCGGGTGGTGGTGGTGATGGTGGTGGTGGTGATGGTGGGGGAACTTGTCCGAGACTGTGGAGATGGGCGGCAGCGGCTGCAGAGGGGTCAAGGTGGTGTAGGTGGTGGGCATGCTCATACCTGGGGGAGTCTCGCAGGCCATGGTCATGGTGGGGTGCAGGGGGCCGGCCAGGCTGTGCTCAGGGGCCCGGTGGTGGTGGTGGTAATCGCCGCCGCCGCTGCCGCCGTCCAGCAGGGACGCCATGCCCATGGAGCGCGGGTGCGCGGGGGGCAGGTGGCTGCCGCGGTGCGCCACGGAGCTGCGCGCGTGGGGGCTGCCGCCCAGCAGGTCGGCAGGGGTGGGCACCGGCTCATGGCTCACCCCGTGCAGCTCGCCGATCGCCTCCATGGTCAGCTGCGCGTTCATCGTGATCCGGGCGAGCGGGCGGCGGACACAACATCGATGTGGCCAGGCAGAGGCGGCGAGGGGCGCACGGAGTCCGGTCTTCACATCGGCTGCTGGCGACTGTTGCCTTCCTTCTTCTCACTGTGGGGCTCTGTCTCTCTCTCCGTGTGTGTGTGTGTGTGTGTGTGTGTGCGCGAGCGCGTGTGTGTGTGTCTGTCTCGCCTTCCCTCTTGCCCCCCACCTTCCCCTCTGCGTCCTCGGCTTTTTTTTTTTTTTTTTAAATATTAATTTCCAAAAAGGATCCGTGCCTTTGGGAGAGCGCAGTGCCCCAGCCCGCCCGCCCCGGCCACCTCTCGCCCCTCTCTTAAAATTGTGAGGCCCCCGGCTCCCCCGCCGCGGCCCGCGCGCCTGCCGAGGCTGCTGCCTGCCCGCTCCGCTCACCAGCTCGAGCCATGGCTCGGTTACTGTTGCAGACTCTGGCCGCGGCTAGGTAGCCACCGCCGCAGCTGCCGCCGCCGCCGCGGCCCGCCCTCACGCCCGCCGGGCGCAGCGCGCATGCGCGCGGCCCGGCCCCGCCCCCTCGATCCCCGCCCGCGGGGCCCAGGACATCCCGGTACAAATGAAGGAGGGGGCCTAGCACCTTCCCAGCGGCGCCGGATGGCCGGGGAGCTGCGGGCACGTGCGAAAGATTGGCTCAGAGTGCGACTCGGGGCCGCCGCTGCAATCCCGGGAGACTCGCGCCTGGCTCGCCTCCCTAGCTAGGGTGGGCCCTCTCCTCCCAGGCCCGGGACGCTCGGCTCCGGCTCCTAGCGGCTGGCGCGCTATGCTTAGAGACATCGCCCCTCTTCCTCCGGTTGCTGCTTCCCAGTGCAGGTTGCCCGGGGAGCTGGGGACTGTGTCAGCACCCCTTTGGCTCTGGCCCACTAGGATTTAATTTCCTGTGGGGCTGCTGGGAGTGCGCTTTCCCACCCTTGAATGCTCGGCCTATTGCGGTGGGAGCTGGGCTGGGGTGGGGTGGGTTCAAACTGCTTCAAGGGCTGGGTCCGCTTGGCGGCCGTAGACCCGGCACCCTTCGTCCTCCCGGATACGTATCTGCTCAGCCTTTCTCATCCATGCCCTGTGCAATGGCGCACTCAGTGCCAAGAGTCCTAGTTTGGGTCATACCTCACTGTCCCCCGCCGCCTGGCTCCTTCTCCCGCTCAGCTCATAATTAAAGCTGTGCGTCCGCTTCGCCAATGACTCGGCCTGTGGAGGCAGGCGAGGGAGAGCGGAAGGAGTGCCCTGGTGGGTACTTGTGTTAACTTCCGGGTGCTGGTGAGGCCGCGGAGGCTCGGGCGGTTCCTGCGGTTGCTCCCAAGGCCCTCCTGCTAAAGCACCCAGGGGCGGTTGCTTTCCAGGAGTACTGACGCAGGCAGGGTGGACGCCGGCGCGCGGGCCTCTGCTTGGCCCATAGGGACTCCCTTTTCCCGGCGTCCCCGAGAGAAGCCTCCAGATTTGAAAATCAATTCAGCTTCGGGAGTAATTTCGCTCTTCCCGGAGTCGTGCTTCAATCCGGAATCGAACCTGGTCTTTGGGCCTGGTGGGGACGCGTGCGGAGGCCCCCAGTTTGAGACGTACACCCGGCCGCCACATGCCGCGGCTTTCTTTCATTTACAAAAGAAAGAAAAAGAAAATCCGCAACAAAAGGCAGAGCCGTGTCTGCTTAGGTGCTTTCATCCTTTGGAGAAAGGACAGATGTGCCCATTGTCCAGCCCGTGGCAGTTATGGCCGGGTCAGCGCCGAGCCTCAGCCCCAGGCAAGCGGTGGTCACAATGAGAATGGCCTCTTAGAGCCCGGGGTATCTGGACTCAGATATGGAATAAAGTGTGTGTGGCATGTGCTGGGTCAAACTCAGACTGCAGGTTTGCTTGCTGGGGCAGGAACTGCCCACCAGTGGTGTTTCCACTGCAAATACTCCCAAGGCCTCAGAGACGTCAAGGCTGTGGTAGAGGTGGGAGTTAGGCTTCCAAGGCAAAAGTTTGGGCTGGACAACCGTTGGGGGAAAAGTCCCCACTGGCTGAGGCATGAGTAGGCCTATCTCTTTTTCCAGGTCCCTGCTACCACCAGGGCAACATCCTGATCCAGGTATGTCAAGTTCAGTGGGTACAGTCAATGTGATTTCCTTGAAAGTGGCCATGTCCTGAGACTGGATACTCTGGCTGGTTTTATCACCAGAGACACTCCCATCCTGTCCAAACACTGCATATGGAGGCTCTGCAAATAATTCATCTCAATGGATTTCATGCCTACTTGCATAATGAACATTTAGGAATTTAGGAACCTCCACAGAAGAAATGACATTTGAGGGAAAATACACGTATGTAAAGGAACTCAGAAAACACAATTACTCTTTAAACTTATATCTATATCTACCTATTCACACATGTATACGCAGAAACACAAACATGTATTTCCTGCCTAGTAGATTACAATATGTTGGTGGAAAGCTGCATCTTTGGTTTTTCGTTTCTGTTCTCATTTCCTATAGCATAGAGCATGGGGCTTTCATAAGAGACCAAACAATGGGTTAAAGTAGCAGGCAGTCTTCCAGCTAAATGGTTGTCCCCTCACCCCCCAACATTTTAATCCCACTGAAATGATTGATTTGCCCTTATGACAACTCTCTTCCCAAAAGGCAGTTTGTTAAAAGAAAGAAAGAAGTAGATATCACCTAGTACACAAATTGTTCATGTTTTTTTCTTTGTGTAGCTAATTAGGAACCTGATCTTGGAAACCCTCCTTCATGTGAGGCTCTCAGCTGAGCCTCTGGAGTCCACCTGAAGAAGGCTGGCATCATGTGAGCCCAACTTCCCCCTTTGCCCAAGGGAATTTATGAAAAGGGGGCCTGGCTCTGTGTTGGTCCCTAAAGAAGGACCCAAAGAAAAGATCTGAACAAGCATGGGCTTGCTCAGTAATTTTTGATTCTTTTCCTAAAACCTTAAAAAAAAATCTTATGTGCAGGATTTGCTTGGGTTTGCAAATCTCCCTAATCTTTCTTGGCTATTCACACCGTTTATCTAACCATTGTTCTCCCCTAATTGACTGAGTTGCAGTGGTTTCTCAGTCCGAAACAACATACTACTGTATCCTTATTTGACCTCTCAAAATTTTTCTTCTAACTAAGGAAGTGATGGGTAGGAAGAATGCTCTTCTTAGGCCTAGTTAAGGTGAATCTGCCTGTGTAGAGGGAGGAGGGGCACTAGAGAGATTGTCAACTGCTGGAAGGCTGGGACTGCTTTTTGTCATTTTATCCCTCTCCTTCTTTCCCCCTTCCAGTGCTCAGAACAAAGCCTGGCACCCATTAGGTGCACTATGGGGATTGAAGGAATTAGAGTCCACTGAGGAGTCCCTGGAAATTTGGTAGGTGTAGGTCAATGTGTGTGATTGAGGGGGAGGACTTATTTTTAGCTGCTTAGATTTTGAGTAGCTGCAGGAAATTTAAAGAAAAAAAATAGTGTCAATCACTAGCAAAAAATTACATACCTGTATATATGTAAGAAAAAAGGAAATAAGACTATGACTGGTTGCTTGTTGCTGACAGTATTTTCAGTGTGAAAACAAGGAATTGAGGATGTTTATTTTGTAAATGTCAGGAGAAGAACCTGCGATGTGGGGTGAGCAGGTGCTGTCCTTCTTACACTGGTTAGGCTAGAGCTTACCAGGCAACCCTACCAGGTTCAGCAAAGAAAAAGTGTAATGAGAATAAAACCATTCCTCCAAATGCTGGCCACATGAGCTTCTCTGAAAATCTTACATAGGTTTCAGAATTAATGCTTTAGTTCTTTTTGTGAGTAGTAGAGATGTAACACATGGTTCAGTCCCAGTTCTCAGGACCATTCCAAAGAAATGTTTCTAGCTCCTCCGAACCGTGAAATGTCTACTTCCTATTTGTTGGACTCACAAGGAGCGAGATCCTGGATGTCAGGGCAAATTCCTCCACCCAGGGATCCAGGGTGAGGCTGCCTCCTTGGCTAGAGCCCCAGAACATAACTTACTAGCATTTCTGATGCCAGTAGCTAGTCTAAAATTAAACTCTTGGGGAGGAATAATTTCTTTGGTGTCTGGCTACAGTAGAGCACTAGCTAACAGAAGAGTGAAGGATTCGGTCCTGGGTGCTTTCTGTCAAACTCTCCTGTTTCACCTCTGGATAAATTTTATTCGGAAAAGTGCTGTTGGCTTACAGTAGAACACCAAGAAATTCAGAATGGGGTGGCCTGGTGATTCACTATTGAAAACCATTAAAAAAAATCCCTCAATGACGTCTCTCCACTCTCTGGGGACCACGGAAGCGGTAACTAATTATGCTAGACCCTTACTTTAATCTTTCATACTCTTTTGGCGTATAATTTTATTCATACGTTTGGTAACATTTTTCCTTCTCAAATTACAATTTTTGCCCTAGAAAATATTTTTAATTGGGCACTTTTCTCTGTTTTATCTACTTCTTTCCCTTCCATATTCCTAAGAGAAGATGCTCCATCGAAGGGCTGTCAGCTCGTGCTATCCGCAACTGACTCCAGGTTCTGGGAGTTGCCGAGGGCTGCCTGGGCAGCCATCCAAGGACATCAGACCACTCCGTTCATATCTCTGGTTAGTTCATGGGCAGATTAAAAAACAAAACAAAAACAAACAAACAAAAACAAACAAACAAAAAAACCAAAAACGCTTGCTCTCCTGGGTCCTTGGGTAAACTAGAGGCGGCACCTCTTGGGTTGGAATCTGTTTTGGCGGTCTCCTACTTCCTCGAGGACTTTCTCAAGGCTTCAAGCCAAGATCGCTGTAGGGAGAAAGGGCATTGATGCCTTAGGGCTGAGGGAGGGGATCCAGGCTCCTGGACTGCTCTCCCGAAGCAGGACCCCGAGCTGGCTGCGGCCAGCCCAATTCCGGGGGAGTCGGCCTCCTCTCACCAACAGTTCAGTGGGTTTTCTTTCTTGATCGTAACTTCATGTCGTTGAAATAGTCTACAAAGGACACCAGCTCAGGCCGCGAGGGCTGAATTATCCAGATTTGGGATGGCAGTTAATGCTCCTCTTTTTGTGCCTCCCCTCCCCCGCGCCGGCCTCTGCGTTCCCTTAGCTGCGCGCTGGGTTAGACAGTGCCACGTTTAGGGGCTGGAGAGGACTAGGGAAAGGACGAGAGAACCTTGCACTGACCGATGCAGTTTCAGGCGACCCGAAACGAGGAAAACCCAGAAAGGGCGGGCGGACGGAGGGCAAAGTCGGCCCACGACGATCTTCAGGCGCACCATTCTCTTGCCCTGAAGGGATAGAGAAGGGAGGAAACTGAGGGTGACGATCCAGCCCGGAGCCTCGGATCCGCGGGGCTTGGACCAGCCACCCCACCCTAGGCGGACTGGGGACTGGACCGCCGGGCCCGCGGCCCACTTAGCCAAAGCCAGGTAATGCAGACCCCCGGCCCAAGAGCAGCAGCTGCACTTGGGAAGGAAAACTCTTTAAACAAATCATTTTGGTGTCTAATCAATTAGTGTTTGCTCAGTCAAGTACCGTAGATTTAACAGAATAATCGTTATCGCCCTTGTCTTTATTTGACCCGCAGACACCTAGAAGATTTAAAAATGAAACGCCAGTGTTCCCGGCTCCCCACCCCTTGCCTTCGCCTCGCTCCAGGACCTGCTCGGCGGGATCCGGGCTTTTGCTTTCTCCAGGCCTAACCTCCTCTTTGCCTCTCTCTTCAGCACTCCTTCCCCGTCATACTTTTCCGCACTTTACCATCTTTCCTTACCCTTCCGGCCCTGACGGCCTTGCGAGCCTCGGCCTCCCCATCCCCCCATTCTTCATCCCCTTGGCTGGTGCTGGAACCGGCCTCTGGGTGTCGGAAACCTGGGACTCTACCTGAGCACACTCGCCTTTTGGCCCGGGAGCCATCTGGGTGTAGAATTAGGGAGTCGCCAAGCATCCAGTTGTCTTTTCCCTGGACCTTCACTCTGTTACCTCTTCCTGAACCAGCCCAAGACCTGAGGGGTTCTGTGCGGCTGTTTAGCTTCTGTGGAGCTTTGAAAAAACCTTTATCTGCTGTGTGGGGGTGGGGGCTGCCTGAGTCTCTCCCAGTAAATGCCGTGACCCAGGGCACAGGAAGGGAGTTGAGAGGAAAAGCTAAGAGTACAGCCTTGGTCCCTAAAACCCGTTTCCCGGCCGAAGTTGGGCCTAGGGGCGGGAGAGAAGACTTTAGGGGCGGGGGGAATGCGGGGGGAATCCCGGCTGCCTGTTGCAGTGGTAACTGCAGTCTCTGATACATGCTTCTCTGGGCCAGGTTAGCTTCCAAGGCCCAGGAGTTGCAGCTAGGAGGTTCTCCTGGCCCTTCTGAATAGTTGCTCCTGCATCTACCTCCTCATCCGTTGTCTTTTTCAGGCCTAACAGGTGTGGACGCCTGTGTATGTGTAGACAATCTGGTTGTGTGCTGCGCTTGACCCTCAGGTCTTCAAATTTGGGATGCAGGAGCCTCCCAGCTGTGAATCGAGGCTCCAGAGGGTTGGAAGGATGCTCACCAGGGCCAAGAGACCTGGAGGTGGGGCTGTGGGGCAGATGGATGGGTGGGGTGAGGAACTTTGGGTCACCCCAGTGGCCAAGAACACCCCCACTCCTTAATTCCACTAATCATTTAGCTCAGCAGGGAGGTCGAGGTTAGGGTGATGTACCATGGTAGTAGATTGGTTAAATAAGAGGCTGTAATTCTAAAACGGGGAAGGGGGAGTGAGCTGGAGGTAAAGCTTTATCTTCCTCTTCACAGTGGGGCTCTGGCTGCCCCAAATTGAGCCTGGAATGTTTATACACCACCAGAGCTGCCTCACAGTTCCCTGTCTCTATCACCCACCTGAGAAACTTCGATCTCAACAATACATGATTATAATGTACTTGACTAATGCCTGTATTTTCCTGTTTAACATACATTAATCTGAGTAACAAAAAAAATCAATATTGCTAACAACATTGCAAACAAATCCTGGTCGCTCTCACACAAAAACCTCCTCCGATTTTCAGTCACTCTTACCCCCTTGAATTTTGTTATTCCCCTTTAGTCTACTGGCAGTCCCTGGCTAGTCTGGAATCCAATCCTGGGTGTCACCAGCCCTTCTCTAAAACTTCTGATTTCTCTCTCTCTCTTTTCTTTTCTTTCCCTGGTCATGAGTGGAATCTGGGACCCTTCAAATTCCATCCTCCTTTCTCTTGGGCCATTTAAGACCTCAATTTTACCTCAGACTTCATCCCTTCCAGCACCTGCAAATGCCCAAAGTCACTAGCCAATGACTTACACTTTTGTTATTTTCCTTCCCTGGCAATTTCCCCTGTGCAACAGCCACCAGAACCTCCGTAGGGCAGGAGACCCCACATTCTGCTCTCCTGTTGCTGCCACCTGCAGCTAATCTCAGCTGGCAATTGTTGTTGAGAGTTTATGCTTCTTATTTTGATTACTTTAAAAAATTGGTGTTTTCCACCTGGAAGGAACAGACCGGATGGGCTGGCTAATGAAGGAACTTAGGTTTGCAAAACACTGTAAATAATTTAGTATTGTATTTCAAGGAAAAAAAATAGCTTTCTTAAATCATCCCTGCAATATAAATTGCAGACTTATAGTATGGTCCTGGTAAGTCTAAATTTTTAAAGGAGCAATATTCAAAGAGACATAGATGTCTGTATTAATTATTTATTCGCTGGTGCCTTCCTTCGTTTCTAACTTATTATTAATTAGGCGCCTCTAGTCTTTCGCAGAGCGCTCCACTGAGCCGGTTGCAGCTTTAAATATGAATTAAAAGCAAATCCAAGCTACTGTAATGCGAAAATTATTCCGTGTCTTGCATGGCAGAGATGAATAGCTGCGTGGATCAATACCGTGAAACTCGGCTCCCAACGACAGGGTTATTGATAGCTTATATTAATGATGTTAATGATGGAAAAAGGAAAACAACGGCCCACCCGACTTAGAAACTTTTTAGCCTCTGAAACCCCGCAATAAAAACGGGAAGGGGGCAGGGTTCGGGCTTAAGTGTAATAAGAAAATTATTTATGAAACCGGATAAATGACTTCAGAGCCTTGATGCATTTGAACCTAACGCTCTCGGCTCCTGGCGGCCCCGGCTCCAGCTGGGGAGACCGCGAAAACCCGAAGCCACGGAGAGCTGGGGGTGGGGGGCGCTCCGATTGCCTAGGCAGACTGCGGCTTTCCGCCGCTCTTCCTCTGTCCCTGTCGGGAGAGCCCTCTGGGGCGCTAGTCGCAGAAGCTTTGGGAAGTTGGTGGAATGGGGCAGGGACAGGGTTGGTCCCTACTGTCCAGGAGGGGACAAAAAGCCAAGTCGGTGGGGCCCAGCAGTCTGGGATTTTGGCTTGCTTTTTTCACTGGTTCTTTTGGCACCCGCTCAAATGCTGCGGCTTTGTCAGGGACACAGGTCGAGCTCTGCACTGTGGCCTCCTGTCCATCTGATCAAGGATCTCAGGATCCCCTAAATGCAAACGGGTGGCTAGTACCTGGGCGGGAGAGGGAAGGCTTTATATGAAGAGAAACCATTCTAAACACGGTAGGAAAACTGGAAAAGGTGCTCACCCTTCTCCTCCCTCCTCTGTGTCTCCGTGGATTCTTTACCAGGTCTAGGGTTTAACTGGGTCTGGGCATAAGGCTCCCAGCAAGCGCGGGACATTCCAGGCTAGCTGTTCCCGGGCTAGAGAAGGAGAGTGAACGCTCAGGTCTGCACCAAATTCTCCTGTAATTAGGCACAGGCACCGCCCCCACTTGCCCGCTGGCCCCAAATATCGACCCCCTCTCCGTTTTCTTTAGTCAAGGGCCACTGAGAGGGAGGAGGGGAAGCGGAGGGGGTGGGGAAGCGAAAGGTTAAATCCCGACCCTGGAGGATCGCGGGAAAGGTCAGAGCCCGAGGGTCAATCTCAGGCTCGAGGTCACATCCCCCACTGCTGGGGGTAGAGCCTCCAGGTACCCTCCCCCCAGCTAGGGTCCCGGGCCCTTGGAGGCGAAGCTAGGTGAGGGAACAGGGCTACCCCTGGCCGCAGTGGGGGCGGTGCAGCAATGCTAGCGTAGCCGGCGGTGTCCCGGCCTCGCGGTCCGGTCCGGGGTGCCCTGAGCTGTCTTTCGGATTGGTGTGGGAAGTCGAGGGGCTTTTATTGTAAGCCTGGGTTATTTGTTCTGTGCCTCAGAAGGGAGGAGAGGCCGTCTGGTACTGCAGGCAAAGGCCCAAGTGGTCCACCAGGGCAATTACAATTTCCTGGAAAAGACCGGGAAATTTTGTGTTTTTTTCTTTATTAGGTCTTTTAAGATCTGTTTTTCTTCCTTCTGTCCCTCGAGTCTTCCTTCTTCTCCCTTTTCCTCTCTCCCTTTCTTTCTCTCTCCTTGGTTCCCTCCCTCCATTCCTTTCTTCCTCCTCTACCATTCCTTTCTTATTTTCTTTTCCCTTTCCTCCCCCTCCTCCTTTTTCTTTTTCTCCACCCCTATCTTATTCTTTCCTTCTCCCTAGCTTTCTTCCCTCACCTGCTCCCTCTTTCTCTACAGGGGAGCCTCGTGCACATCTCTGCACCTCCAGACTTTCATATGAAAGGTACCAGTTCATTTGGCGTGAGAAACGAATCCTGTTTCTGAAAAAAGGAGAAAAACAGGAAAGCACCAGGTAAGCAGAGGGGGTACCTAAGCTTCTGGGGCCCTTTCACTGTAACTGGCCTTTCCTGATGTTTCTCAGCTGGGCTTCAGTCCATGCCCCGGGCAGGGTCCTGCCCCTTTCCTGAGCCTGGTGTATTTCTGACATCTGTAGAGGATGCATCCCTCTTGCCAAGTAATATTACCATGGTACCATCTGGGCCCCTGACATCAGCAAGATTTGGGGTTGTCTGTGTTCTTATTTATTGGATTTTATTTTGAGAAAAACTTAAACCTGTCAACTCAAATGCTGTAACCCCTAAAAGCACCATCGGAGCCTTGAATCTAGTCTAGGGCACCAGGGGCAGCCCATTAGAATCACTATCTCAGACAAAATCCAAACTTCCTGCCACCCAGGAAGAATCCCCTGTCAGCTATCTGGCTTCAAAGTCCACAGCATGTTTCAGATAAGCACCAGCTTGCATAGACGCAGCCCCATTGCCACACAATCTACCAGAAAACAGCCCTTCTTCGGAAAGGAAACACAACAATCACTACAAAAAAATCACTGGATTCTGGAAAAAAATCAATATCAAAATTAGATTTATTGTCTGCTTATGTGATTAAAAATGACAAAGTGCTGTCTTTTATTTTGATAAAAAGAGAGAAGGCTGAACAAAATAATTTACTATGGAGTTCTGCTCGTTTCATTTGCCTGGCAAAACCTGGAGGTGGCCTGTAGGGCCATTGTGGAGTGCAGTGGCAGGGCCAGAAACCCACTGCTTAGGAGTGAGCTCGCTGTCAGAGGATACATGTGCTACTGTGTGTGAGAATAATTTCCTAATCCCCAATATGTGGCAACGCTGGTCCAGCTGGGCAGGTCTCAGTTCTGTCTCATTCCAAAGAGGTACTGCGTGATCTGTTGCTTGCTCATAATTTTTCGATTCAAACCCAGACCCCAGGTCTTGTTTTTCCAAGTAATTTTCAAGATGACACTGCTGTATTGGTTTCTGTCACAGTCTTCCTGGACAGTCTTCCTGGCCTTCGTAGTCACCGCCTGCCAGATTCGAATCCAGCCTTCGATTCTGCGAGGTGCAACACGGTCCTGTCCGTGTGTGTGAGAGACCGGCTGCCTGGCCCGGGCCGGGCTCCCTTTACTGGGAGGCTTGTGGGGTTTCAGTCTAGGCTGGAATCACTCAAACGGGGTTTCTGAAACCTCTGTGGGCTGGATTCCTCAAGTGTGGCAGGCAGAGAGTGCATTCGAGGAAAACCACTTCATTGGGAACAGGATGATTACACGGACGTTGGGGTTATTCATCTATGTTAAAAACAAAAAAGAAAAACTAAAAAAATCCAGTGTGTATCTCATCTTACACCCCCCTCCCTCTCCCCAAGCCGAATCATTCTGCAGCGTCTTTGCGATACTGCTGCTGCTGCTCTTCAGTTAGGGTCCAGAGTGCGCTGCCAGAGCTCCTATTTATCCGCTGCCTTCTTCCAGAACAAAGTGGCTCCCCATCGCGCCAGGGGTCTTGGAGTGAGGCCGGCGGGAGTGCAAATAGCCTCACTCACACTTAATAGCACCGTTGGAAACGTAACTACCAAGCCGGGTCCCTGAGAGCTCCTAAATGCACCTTCCGATTTGGAACTGGCTTGTTGTTTGGCGGGTTGCACACGCCAGGGACTAATTTGTACGGTCATTAATTGGTCCTCCGTTTGCTCTGAAACCAAACCGAGAGGGTCCATTCCCTGGTACTGGTGCAAATGAAACCCAACCAAAACCATCTCCTCCATAGAATCCCCAGGAGGCTTGGCTCCTGCAAAGTCGTCCTAGCCTCCTCTTGGGGTCGAGGGCTTAGGGAGAAGCGGAAGTACAGTATTCCCTGGCACTTTTAAATGTGACAGGCCCCGCCAGGCACCAACGCTGGACTAGCATTAGCCCGAGCCCCACCGGCTCAGCTGCCACCTGCTTCTTGGCTCGACTTCTGTCTCTCTTCGCCCCTGTCCTGTGGGGCCAGAACACCCTCAAGTCCGGGCGCGTTTTCCCCAGATGCTGGAAGGGAGGCGGCAAGGGAGTGTGGGTCCCAACAGACAGGCCTGACCTGGCCGCCTCTGGGATGATGAAGGCAGCCCGAGGGTCGGGCGTTGGGTGACCCCTGCTGTGGGGCAGCTCCAGCTCCTTTTGGCGTCGAGGTAGATTCCTCCACGGGCTTCCCCCGGGGAACAAACCCGGCCTCTCCTATTGCCCAGAGGGGCCCTCTCTCTAGCCTCCTCTCCCTACCCGCCTCCCTCGGCAGACTCTAGCGCCCTGGAGCTGTCAGGCCAAGAGTCAAATGTCAGGCCTTCTCTAGGCCCAGGCTTCCTTTCTGCTCGGTGGCTGGTGTGAGTGCACCAGTCGCCTAGGCCTGTCATTCCCGCTGGATGCCCATTTCTAGAGAGAACAGACGCATATCTCAGAGCTTAACCTTCACTTCCCAACTTAGCTCTCTTTGATTATGTGGGGTCTTGACGGGGGTGGAGCAGTTGAATTTAGGAAATTATATCCAGACCATAGAGTCAGTTATCTGGACATTTTAGGAGGGTTTTTTTTTTTTTTTTTTTCTGTAACATTTTAATGTCTAATATAGCAAGTAATCCCTTTCTCTTTGTTTATTCATCCAGATGAGATTTTTTTTCATTTTGATGATTTCTCTAAGCTTAACAAGTAGAGGTGGCTTTGATCACAGGGCTGAGGAGCAGTCTCCCATTGCATCATTTCATTGCCCCAACCTGGTCAGAGCTGGAAAGAAGTTGCCGGAAGGGATATAGGTAAAGCAAAAGAATGCCCAGCCCTTCAAATGGGCAGTTCTGTTCCAAAGGAGCCGACCTATTGCCTGAGTGGGGGCAAGTCTCAGAGAGTAAAAAGCAGATTTCTATGCATGTTCACGTGGCACAATGTAATGATCACATCTCTATCAATTTCTGGAGGCAGAAGGCTCAATTTATTTTGGTTTCAGTCGTGGAAAGTCCTCAGCTTTAGCTCTGACTGACGACAGAGCAGCCAAGTAGTTAGAATTCTCTCTCCAATGAAAGGGATGGTCAATAGAATTCTCAGTATCAAATGAGCAATAATTTGCTGTGGCTACATGCTGGATAATGAAAGATGTTAGCGGGATCAATAAAAAATGAAAACACTTTTACTTACATCTTGAGTTACTGTTTTAAGAGAGCGAGAGATGCAACAAACCCAAAACCAGGTTCAGAGCCACCCAACATACCCCTCAAAATCCCAAGGCAGAGAGTTTTGTCACCACCTGACTGGCCCTTCTAGAATGCCAGGCCTCACCTCCTCCCCCAGGAGAGTAGATTATTTACATCAAATTAATCCTGTAGAAACCAGTAATAATTTAACTGCCAGGGTTTAAAATTTTTCTTTTGTCCCCTAAAGCCAGGAATAAATTTTAAATTGTTTTCCACCAGGACTAAAGGTCACCTAATTGGCTGCAGTTTATCAAAAAAGTATGGAAATGTCCCAAAGCTTATCTGTCCTTCAAAGTGCCCCAAAATGTGCACCTGGCCCAGATGACTGGGAGGGCAAAAGAACAGATATAATTCCTTTGGATTTGTTCTGTGTTGCCATTGCATCTGTAAAGTTCAGATTATAAACTCGATTTTTCCAGACAAGTTAATACCCCATCTTCTTTCATAATAATTTCATCTGTCTAATTTGTTTTCACTTTGGATTGAGTTTATTTGTACTTTCCAGTCTGCTTTTCTCACCACTCAATTTCAAATGTCCTCTTACAAATCTGGTTGTTAAAGAACATACTGTGAACCAGAGACACATTCTACATTTTTAAAAGATACCATAACGTAAAAGACGAGAAAAACGTCCCGGGTGCTCCGCATAAACCACGCGCAACGAAAAAGCTCACCGCCAGACAGCTTCCAGCCCTCGAACCCATATAAGCAAAACACATTTGAAAATGTGTTCGGCTGTTTTTGTAGGTTTAAGAAGACTACATTTTTCTGACCATTCAAGGAAACAAACACGAATTCAGCCGCTGCTTTAGTGCCCTCTGACCAGAGGAGCTGGTTTTGCCACCGAGTTAACGGTCAGTGCTGCAAGGTCAGAGGCCTGTGATCATGTTTATAGCAGGTTTGGCTTGGATTTGGTGAGACAGCCAGCAAACCTGGGAGATTATGAAACCGTCAACTAGCCCTGGGAAGTGTAGTCAAGTTTCAATTTGGGGGTTTCTCCGGGTGAGGGAATCCGGCGGGCTCCATTTCTACAAGGCTCACAAACGCAGGTGCAGTTCGGCCGCCGCATGCTGCCTGGCGGGAGAAACGCGCACAAACCACAGACGCGTGCTCGCGTACTGGCCACTAGCTCTGGGTACGCCCGTGTTATTTACACCCTGCTCGGGCGGTGGTGGGGAAGGCTCTCATTTGCTACTTTAAACTCGCGGGGAGGAACTGTTAGCTGCCGTGGCGGGACTGGCAGGCTGGGAGGGGGGCACCCCCGCTCGGCTCCAGGGGCGTGACGCTGCTGCTGCCCTCCGCCCCTGGCTTCCACCCTGTTTGCGTGGCCACAAGCTCAGCGGTGGACCAGCGTGGCGGAGCCCCCGGAGCCCTCGCCCCGGCCTGCCGCCCCCTACTTCTCCCCCACCCCCCACACCCCACCCCTTCATAAGCCCGTGAGACTCGCTTACCCTGGTGGGCGAGTAGCGGCGCATTAGCGGATTTCATGGCAAGTTGCTTCTGTGACATGAGATCAAGTTCGTGTTCGAGGATTTGCCCCCTAGGAGGGAGGAAAAGAAGAGTCAATCTTCATAATTTCAAATGAGAAAGAAATAGGGAAACAGGGAGCTGAATTTCGAGCCCCCTAGTTCCTCCCTTCCCACGAACCTGCCCCCGCGCGCCCCTTGCACAGCAAAAAAGAAAAAAAAAAAAAAAAAAAAAAAAAAAAAAAGGTAATCAGCACACGTCGCAGGTGATACCTTTTATTGTGCTCATTTTAAAGACAGAGACGGGATGGCCTCCTGCCCGAAGACTTTCTCTGCAGCCGGGCCTGGGGCAGGAGGGTCAGCCGGGCTGCATCCGGGCCCGCGGATTCCTGCAAGGTCGCGGGACGAGAGGTGCGTGGAGGACAGACCTCGGGCTTGGCGCCCAGCGGCCCCCCTAGGCAACCAGGGTCTGAGCCAGACGCACAAGCCCAAATTCCCTCCAGCTTCTTCGGCTCCATCTTTAAGTCCAGGCAAAGATCAATTCCCTCTCTCTCTTGCACACACACATTTGCAGCCATAAATAAACAGCTCCTAGCTAAATCAGGAACCGGAGAGGAGAAAGGGAAAAAGAAAGGAGAAAAGAGAAGGATGAGAACCCGAGCGCTAGTCTCGCCTCTCCCGCGCGAGCCGAGTGGCTCTTTTTGGTCAGGCCAGCCTCGCATTTGGGGATGCAACTTGCATTTGAATAGCTGCCTGGGCTTGTTATGGACCCGGGAAAGCTCTGAAAGGGAATCACTATGCAAATTGTCCCAGTTACAATCGAAAGGTTCGATCTCCAGGAGCTGCCTGACGGAAGTTGATGTCAGCTATCTATGCATTAGGGTTGCATTACCGCCTTCCTCGGCCTCCTCGCCACCCCCGCTCGCGCTTGCAGGGGAGGCTTTTTTTTTTTTTTTTTTCTTCTGTGTATATTTTCCCTCAGTAATTAAAAAAAGAAAAAGAAAAGAAAAGAAAAGGCTGAAGGTGGTGGCGTAGCTGACTTGGGCCTGGGAGGCCCACGGGCTGAGACGGGAGGAGGTGCAGTCGCTTCGGCTGTGGGGTTGGTGGGGGGGGGGTCATTCTTTTGCAGCAGGTGTTGATGGTGCGTTTGAAATCAAACATTTATAATTTTTTTTTTTTTCGCTTTGCGGGACGAGGCAGCGGCGGCGGGGGGTTGGGGCGGCGATGTCTGCCTCCGCCCGCTCGCTTGATCTTACAATGCCGGCTGCAGATCAATACCCGCTCACTGTAATCCCAGTAATTGTAGGGCTCACAGCTTTTATTTTAAAGAAATAGGACACTAGGGCGCCGGCAGGCGGCTGAGGCAGCATGGTTGGGCTGCGGTGCCTCCGGGGGCCTTTTGGGGCGCCTTTTACCCCAGAGCTCAGAAAGCTCCCGGCAGCTGGGTGGTCGCGCAATGGCAGCGCCAGGCTATTAGCCAGGGCCCACCTGGCTGCCCGCGGGGACCTGGAGGCCCACGTGGGTTCCGGCCCGGCAAGGCACTGGCGAGAAGGCGCTGCTGGGCGCGTAGCAGAGGCAGCACGCGGGATCTGGCCTTTCCCCGACTGGCGCGCGGTCCCTGGCGGGAAGGCCAGGTCCGGGAAGGGCGTCTTGGGCTTGGACGCCGACCGTGGGCTGATTTGGCCCCAGACCTCGACGCGTGGGGACCCAGGATGCGGGAACTCAGGCCTTCGACCTGCAAAGACTGAGGTTTTGTCCCCTTTTTGAGGCCTTCCAGGGCCGGAGGCCCGGCCAAGCACCTGCGTGGCCTAGCTCCGGCCTAGTCTGCGTCTGGCCCTCGGTCTGGGAATTGGCAGGGACGCTAGGACCCAGTGATCTACCGCCCGCGCGGCCCCTTAGGCCGGGGTTTCCTCCAGGTGCGCGTGGCCGCACGTTCGCCCGACGCCCGCAGACCCCGTCGCGCCCGGGGGCCGGGTCGGTCCCGCAAGCCTCCTGCTACCTCTGCCGCCCGCCCCTTGCTGGCAGAGCCCGGGCAGGACCGCTGGGGCCTGGGGCAGCAGCCCCCGCGCCGCTGGCCGCCCGCAGCTTCTGGCGCCCCCGAAAATGACCATCTGTCATTCAATTAAGGTTTCAGGGCAGCTGATGGGGGAGCCAGGGTCAGCGACCCCAGGACAAAACGGCCTGCTGCCTCGGATATGAGAAGTTCAAATGTTAAATGCAGAACATTGTGCCCTCTCCCAGTCCGGGGCCCCACCCGGCCGCAGGTCCGGCCGGTGGACAGCAGTGGGGGTGAAGGGCAGCGGTCATTAGCACTTAGATTTCAGCTCTGGGCCCAGCTCCTTCTGTTGGGCTATTTTGACCAGAGAACCTTTAACCCTTTCGGCCCTCGCTCTAGAGGAGGCCAGATTGTCCAAAGGGGGAAAGAGAGAGGGAGATCAGATGCACCCATATAAAGTGGGTTCGAACTGGTTTTTTCTGTGCTCACTTCTTCATAGGAAAAGCAGATAACATACCTACAAGATAGAAGAACGTTCATGATAGCCAAAACAAACGAAAAGTCCTCAGGAAGTTTTATTTAAACATTTTTAGTTTTGGGGAAGAAGTACATTTCTTAAATATGACCCTGAATTTGCTGTGCTAGTGTGGAGAGAGTGAGTCTGTAAAATATTCCAGGCTTTTCTCTCATAATTGTGTTTACCCAAATGTGTGTGAGTGGTGATGAGAGTCACCTAGCTACAGACAATTCCGTTTATGTGCTGTTGATGGGGTCTCCATTGCAGCCAGTCTCATTTACAGTTGAAATTAAGTTAGATGGTGGCTCTTCCCTTTTGAGACGTTCCTATAATAAAACGAGGTAAAAATAATGGAAACTAATGGAATTCATAAAATACATTCATTAAGCATGTACATGATGACTACAAGCGGTGGGCATTTAGGTATTAATACGCTTGGCTTTTCCACACTAATCTGAGGAGAAGCAGCTAGACACCTAGCAGTTTTCAGTGGAAGATCCAACTACTCCTCTTAATTATTAACCACGAAGCCTGAAAACCGCTCTATTAGCAAGATATTGTTTCAAGGCTTGGAAATCTAAGTCCTTCAGCAGGCTAGTTAGCAATAGAGGAAGAACTCAGGGCTTCTGGCTTCCAGTGCCTGGTTCTAAACATTAAATCTAGTCCTTACTTTTTGGAAGTAACTATCAAGCAATCAATTAATCAATCAGACATTCAGCATTGAAGCACCTTAGAAATTTTTTCCTTGGATAACAATGAATAATGCATGGCCCTCCAGTATATTGACTGTGGTAAATGGTCTTTAAGGTAAGGTGCTGCAACAAGTACCTTTAAATAAAATCAAAATAAAAAGTTTACCACAATCATAATAAATTGTTCAGTCATCTTCTTATTGACCCATGTAGTGTCTTTCTTCAGGGGCATTTGGAGTTATTTTTTCCCCCTTACAAATAGACCAGAACAAATTGATGAATTGAGCTTTCACTATGCTAATTTAGACATTATAAATATTTAATTAACATCCCTAATAGCCAGTCATAGAGCCCTCCCTCCCCACTGCTTTACACTCTTCTTAATCTAAAGTAAATGCTTTTCCCATTAATAGCCTGATGCCATATTAGCGCTTCCTCGGTAAAAGGGCCCCATTTAGTTCAAAAGGAGGGAGCATTGAGTAGTCTGCATGAGGTAGGGGTTTATTCCTGTTTGTAAAGGATCCTGGGAGCCATTACAAGTCCCTGCAAATCCTACCTTTCCTGGTTCTTGCTTAAGTGAGACCTTTCTAAGAATGTGAGAGCCTCTCAATTTCATTTTTTGAGACACCTTTGAGGTTGTAGTAAAATAGAACTCTTTATTTTAGTAAGCCCTAGAAGTGGGTCCTAGATAATGGATAACAAATTTCTAACCAGGGGCTGTGCTAGTCTTTTCAGCAAAAGTTATGTAGTTAAAATAATTCTAAATGAGGAGTCAAAGGACCTAAGTTCAAATCCTATGGTGGGACTCCTGGGCAAGGGATTTAACCCCTTAGAACTTCAGTTTTCTCTTTTAAAGTGGAGATAATGTCTACGCCACAGAGTTAAAGATTGAATAGGACAATGTATGTGAAATTTCTTGGCATACAGTAGACAAGAAATATTAAGTTAATTCCTAAATGCCTGCCCCAAATTCATGAATCCTTCTCTCCCCTTATGTTTATTCTTGTCATCTTTAACATACTCTGTTATCATAATTTAACATGGTAACAGCACTTTATATTTGCAAACATTGTTTGTCCTGTTAATCCTTTGATTTAGCTTCTGCAGTGTAAAATAGGGAGAAACTGGAAGACCTAAACTCTGACCAAGAGGCAGTTTAAAAACAAATATGTGAACTTAGAGGTTCAAAAGCTCTGAGTCATAAACTCTGATGACTGAAATGTCCTTCCACAACAGTCCTTGTGTGGTTTTGAAAGATTCCAGAAGCTGCATTATATTTCCCTGGGGGCAGGAATCAGGTCAGAACTGAGAATTCAAGAAATTAGAAGCTCTCCAGGCTGATCTAACTCTGGAACTAGAATCTGCAGATGCTGGACATTAAATAGCTGAAGAAAGGAAAAGAAGCTTCCGACAATTTTAATGTAAAATATTGGAATGTAAGCCATTTGATTCTGAGAATATTTCTCAATCTGAGAAAAAATAGACTTAATTTGTAGAATGTTGCTGGTTACAGAGAGAGATGAAACTTTAAGTTGTTCTTTTTGTTTGCTAGCATAAAATACATACCACTTAATGCAATATGCACATTAATACTGACAAGAGAGATATTTATCTAGATAATTATCCTAGTAAAATCACATAGTTCTGACTTTTGGTGCAAATGAAATTTTTCTTTTTCTTTTTGTTTAGTGGTGGAAAGGCCCACATAGAAAAAATAATGGGAAAAGGGCAAGAAATTGGCTGGGACTGTTTTCTAAGTAGCAGGGAGTGTCAGGAGGTGTGAGCTGACAGGTGTGAGACTGTCCTTGGATAGCTCCCCGTCTCTTTCATGCTCTGCTCTTCCAATCTTCTGCTCTCTGTCTCTTATCCTCTCATTTTCTCTTTCTAAGCTGTGCTGATCCATTGAATAGAAAGGGAGACATTTTTGCACCCAGCATTTTGCTTGAGATACCTATGGGGAAAGTTTTTGACAAGTGCTTCCAGGGGTGTGTCCCACAGTGTTACTCCCCCAAAACACCATCTGTTTGTTCTACAGGAATGATTGGTGTAAGCCCAGAGAACTCTCATTATGTACTTCTTGGGGCTTCCATGTGAAAACAAGGGGCCTCTTGGAGTTATGTTATGGGAAGCTGCTCGGAAGCTCTTAGAAACAAGGCAGAAAGTGATTTGCAGAATGCAAAAGTCCTGTTTCTTAACCATTCACTGCCCACTATGTGCCAGGCTCCTTGCTGGGTGTATAGAGGGGTTCAGAGAAAGTAAGAAATAGGGCCTGTTCTTTTTCTGAGGGAAGTGACAGACATTTAGATAGTATTTCAGAGGTCTGAAGAAGGCTGTGAGAGAGGCTGGGAGCTGCCTGTAGTTCTGGGGACAGGGACTTTTTCAACAAATGCTTTACCCAGGAGGATGAGATGGAGCTGGGCAGGTGAGGGTGAGGGTAGAGGAAGAACCCACAGACAAACAGAATGAATGAAGTGTCTAAGCCTGGCAGACATGAGGGTAACATCTCCAGGAGAAAGTCAGCTGGGGCCTGGGAAGGGCCTTTTGCCAAGTTGAGTTTGGATTTTCTCATTTACTCAGCAGGGAACCGATAGACGTTTTTAAGCAGTAAAATGAGGGAATAGGATTTATTGCGTAGGAAAATAACTGGTGTGAGAGTGAGGAGAGTGAAGACAGGGAGGCCAGTATAAACACAACAACAACACACACAAAGCTGGTGTTCATGTTGTTGGTATATAAAGCCCTAGTCCATTAAATCATTTTCCATATCTTCATTTTTTCTTAAGTACAGAAATCATGGTGTCGAATTTATCTGAGGAGAATAAGTGCGACGATTTTCTATTTACTATTATTGTTGGTTTAATTTTCCCTTCTATTACTATAAGCACCCCATCATTTTGCATCTGAATTTTGTTGTTCCCTGTGAACTTGATTGGCTTGAGGGGACCACCATTGCCTCAGAACTGAGGTTCTGCCTCTGTCTGAAGCTTGTTTTTCGTGGCTATGTGAGCTGGTCACATTCGAACAAAACACGCAGCAACTAAAACAGCCTTGATAAACAAGGCTGTGAATCTTCACTCTGTCTTCTTCTTTTTTTTTTGGATGTTTATTTTTAGATATGAGGTTTCACTTTGTCCCAGGCGGGAGTGCAGTGGTGCGATCACAGCTCACTACCACCTCGAATTCCTGGGCTCAAGGAATCCTCCTGCCTCAGCCTCACAAGTAGCTGGGACTACACCTTACCATGTGTTGCTAATTTCTTTTCTTTTTTTTTCTTTGTAGAGATGGGGTTTCATCATCTTGCCCAGGCTGCTCTTGAACTGGGCTCAAGCGATCCTCCTGCCTCGGCCTCCCAAAGGGCTGGGATTCCACGTGTGAGCCACTGCACCTGGCCCTCTTTGTCTTCTTGAAAGTGTTTTAAAACCTGTACTGCCCTTTCTTATATGACACTCTACACAATAAACTTGCCAAAGTTATCTTTAGATGTCTGTTCTTCCTCGCCAGTTTCCTTGTGTTGCTAACCAAGCTCTCCCCATCTCTCTGACAGTCTGTTTTCAGCCGTCTTCCTCTTCTCTTGGCTTTCATCTTTGCTCCCTTGCTGCTTCCATTCCACCAGGTCTGGAAGCCCATTCCCCCAAGGCAGTCCTGTGGGAGTGTCTCCTTCACCAGCTGCTTTTCTTAAGAGAAGCATCCCTGCTAGGATTTTTGGGGAAAAGCCTATATCTTCTTATATTTGGGAAATATAGTACTTGCACCCACAAAACAGCAGAGAACATTGAACTGCTAACAGGTGTGATAGACTCTGTGTAGTGAGAATTCAGAGATGGAAGGTAACTGAACTAGAGTGATCAGAGAAGGTTTGAGCCAAGACTGGTAGGATTTGGGGAAGAGGAAGGGAAGCCACAGAACATTCTGGTTGTGAGAACTAGCCCCCAAAATGAACAAAGGTTTAGGCCTAGGAACTGAAGATTTTCTCTGTGTCTTACACCAGAAAATGCAGTACAGAGTTAAACAAAACTACAGAGCAGAGTTGGCAGACCCTCAAAAGATCACCTGGTCTGCCTGCCCTTGAAAAAGAGAGCTCAAGTAGGCAATGATTAATCATTATTTTCAATACCTGTGGATAGCTTAAGTCTCCCATCCTTAGGGGAATCTGTAATTTCTAAGCAGTGAGCAAACCAACTGCCCAGTCAATATCCATATCCCCATTCTTCCATATTAACAACTTCTGTATTGTTGGATGCAGCCACGTGCCTAGACATGCAACTGTTACCTCCTAGTCTGTCTTACAGAAAGATGTTGTGGTCCATGAGAGGTCAGCAGGTGTCTTATTGTGAGAATTCCAGAAAAGTACTTTAAAGAAGTATGAATCACCTAGAATGTATGACTTGGTCCTTGCCTCTTTCTTCATCCTGATGCCTGGATCATGGGCTTGATGTTTGGAGCTACAGTGATCCTCTTGCAAGTATGAGGCAGTTTTCAGGATAAAAGCTATGTGCTAAAGATGGCACAGCAGAAATATAAAAAGAGCCTCATTCCTGATTACCACGGAGCCATCATTTCAGCCCTTGGTGTGCATCTCTGGATATTTTTTCATGAGAGAGATATAGGCCTCTATTTATCTAGGTCTTTTTCCAATGTGTTACTAGAAGTTGAATATATTTCTAAGTGATATAACCCCTACAAACGTTGGAAGTAGGTTCTAAACTCTGGCAATTCTGGCAGGAGTATATTTGTATTATTAATAACGCAATCAAAAGAATATAATATTTCTTCTTTGCTTCATTAGGTATTTTAATATACTAATGTGCTTAAAAAAAAATTTAGGCTCACGCCTGTAATCCCAGTACTTTGGGAGGCTGAGGCAGGGACATCACCTGAAGTCAGGAGTTCAAGACCAGCCTGGCCAACATGGTGAAACCCCGTCTCTACTAAAAATATAAAAATTAGCTGGGTGTGGTGGTGTGCGCCTGTAATCCCAGTTACTCAGGAGACAGAGGTAGGAGAATTGCTTGAACCCAGGAGGCAGAGGTTGCAGTGAGCTGAGATAGCGCCACTGTACTCCAGCCTGGGAGACAGAGCGAGACTCAATATGAAAAAAACAAGTTTGAATTATAGGGCTAGGGTCTCACTCTGTCACCCAGGCTGGACTGCAGTGGCATGATCATAGCTTACTGCAGCCTCGAAGTCCTGGGATCAAGCTATCCTTCCACCTCAGCCTCCTACATAGCTGAGACTACAGACATACGCCAGCATGCCCAGCTAAGTTTTAAAATTTTTTTTCTGTAGAGAGAAAGTCTCTCTATGTTGCCCAGCTGGTTTTGAACTCTGAGCCTCAAGTGATCCTCCAACCTTGGCCCCACAAAGTGCTAGGCTTGTAGGCGTGAGCCACTGTGCTCTGCCCTCATATATGGACTAATGTTGTCATCATGAATATAGGTTTGTAATCAAATCAAGTTTGTCCCCCGTCCCCTTGCTCCTGCTCTTGCCCTCTCTTGCCCTTCTGCCAGGAGATGAGGTGGTAAGAAGGCTCTTGGACTTCCCCATCTCTGGAACTATGAGCAAAATAAATTTCTGTTCTTTAAAAATTGCCCAGTCTCAGTTTTCTGATATAGCAGTACAAAAGGACTAAGACATCATGTCTGAGCATTTACCTTTTCAAGTACATATTCCAAAAACATGTTACTTTTTATTTCTTCTTTACATCTCTCAGAGCCTTATAAAATGTGTGCATTAGTGGTTTAATTATCAATGAATTTTACTTTAGGATAGTAAAAGAGACATAAGAAAATTTCTCTTAATAAACAGGGTATTGGGTGTAATTGGGCTCAGCTGTGCTCTTTGGACCTATGCCACACAAAATGTCTGCTTACCCAGACTGACCCAGGCTGCTCACTAAATCAGGGGAGGTGCATCCCGGTGGGGCTCAAAGTGACGAAGACTGTTATGTACCCATGGAAAAGAATGAAACAGTGCTTAGTGAAGAGGCAGCTCTAAATGATCTTGTCCACAAGGCATGCAATTAAGGTTTTCTCTTGTGCTTGAGTTTATCTATTTCTATGCTTCTTTGAAACTTATAGCATTATTTTTTCCTGTGATACACCCTCTTCCATTTCAGGTTTATTGATATAAAATAGTAAAATCTCCAAATCTGTAGAAAGCTGTAGGAAGCTATGTTCACATGCCTTCTTCTGTTATTGCTGTTCTTATTTCAGTACCTGGGAATTTGGCTTCAAACCATTGGCTTTTACTGTCATTACCAAGTGTGGTGCCTAGTCATTCATTAACAGGCAGCGTCTTATGGCTCATTTGATTTAAAACAAAGTCCTTCTCCTAGAAAAGTATTAATACATAAAAATACTGAATCTATCCCTTAAAATATGCATTCTTTCCTCTTTGTGTTTTAGGAATTCAAAACTCATTGTCACTGCAATTGTAGTGTCTGGAAACAGAATAAAAACAGAGTAAATGGAGTATAAGGAGTATAAAAACAGAGCATAAGGAGATGGAGAGAAAGTCACATTGAAATAGAAATAGAAATAGAACTAATACTATAAGTCGAAAACAAAATTAAACATCCGATGCTTCTTAAATATGTGTTATAAAATCTGTCATTTTTAAGAGGACCCAAAGTAAAATTCCAGCAACTTTTGTGGATTATAAGGAGTGAATTTTATAAGCCTTAGATGTTTCTTAGAAAAACTGGCATGAGGGGATGGCTCAGCAGGTGGAGCTCCGGATTTTTACCCCATTCAAACCAGAGTAGTTCTATTTTATAAAATATTTTGGGTATGAATTTCTTTGGGTATATACTTTTTCTGCAAGAGCAATAGGAAATAAGTTCAGTATTATTTTGGTTGAACTGAAGTGGGCGTAAATAATCAGTATTTAGCATGTCTGGGTAATTTAGTTCTCCCAATTTTTAGGAAAATCTGTGGTTACTAGCAAATGAGAAAGTACAATGAAAATTCTCTTTTACAAAGTAATTTTAGCATCCATAGAAAAATAAACCATGACTCATATTGGTAAACATATTCCACTTGATTTTCTGAATTTTTATTTTTGTTTTGAATTGTTAAAGATCCCCAATTAGATATTTGACATTAGGAAAAACTAGTGATAGTTTCTCACTTACCCAGATGGTTTATGTATTTCAGGACCTTCTTTTCCATAATGGCAACACAAATACAATTTTTCTCAGTAGAGATAATCCTGAGTGGGAATAATATCACAATTTTCAGGGATATTAAAGGATGACACAGACATCTAAAACATGATTTAAAAAATGAATTTAAGAGTTGTAGCATTCTAGGTTCTTAAGACTTTTTGGAAAATAGGGCATATATTTGATGCTGACCTAATATAACTCTGTAGGATGAATTGTAGCCTGAAATTCCATTAATGCTTAATTCACACTTAAGTTGAGGTAGACATGGCCATTTTATGCATTATGACCTCTCTGCATATTTCAGTTTTCCACTTGTTAGAAAAGAACAATGGTATCTGCCAGTAGGATGACATCTGTCAGTTTCAAATTTTATCTATGAGGCAAAAATAAAGGAATATAAATGTTAGATTTAAATAAAAGGACAGAGAAGGAAGGTACTAGGATAATCATTTCTTTTAGATGTAGACAGTATGCCACCCTCCCTCTGCTGATTCCAGCAAAGTTGAAATATATTTGCTCAAAATCAATAAATGTGTCTGTTAAGACAGACTAATTTTTTGGTTAAAGCATAGTAGTTGAGGGCCGCAGTGGCACAAGACACGAATGGAGAGTTGGCAGAGGCACGATGTGGGCTGTGACAAAAACATTGGTGTTGTAGTTCAAATGCAATAGAAGCTCTTGAAGCCTTTTTTAAAATAAAATCTTGGTTTATTCATTGAATTACCATTTTTCATTGTAAAGATTAGGTAAATATGTAACACCCCTAAAAAATCTGATATTACTGTATGTTAAAATCATCAAAGGTTTTTAAGGTTTTCTTTTTAAATTATACTTTAAGTTCTGGAATACATGTGCAGAACATGCAGGTTTGTTACATAGGTATGCACATCCCATCATCTACATTAGGTATTTCTCCTAAAGCTGCCCTTCCCCTAGCACCCCATCCGCTGACAGGCCCTTGTGTGTCATGTTCCCCTCCCTGTCTTCATGTGTTCTCATTGTTCATTGCTCACTTAATGAGTGAGAACATACAGTGTTTGATTTTCTGTTCTTGTGTCAGTTTGCTGAGAATGATGGTTTCTAGCTTCATCCATTTCCCTGCAAAGGACATGAATGCATCCTTTTTTATGGCTGCATAGTATTCCATGGTGTATATGTGCCACATTTTCTTTACTCAATCTATCATTGATGGACATTTGGGTTGGTTCCAAGGCTTTGCTCTTGTGAATAGTGCTGCAGTAAACATAAGTGTGCATGTGTCTTTATAGTAGAATGATTTATAATTCTTTGGGTATATACCCAGTAATGGGATTTCTGGGTCAAATGGTATTTCTTGTTCTAGATCCTTGAGGAATTGCCACACTGTCTTCCACAATGGTTGAACTAATTTACACACCTACCAACAATGTAAAAGCATTCCTGGCCGGGTGTGGGGGCTCATGCATGCCTGTATTCCACACAGTTTGGAAGGCCAAGGTGGGCGGATCATCTGAGGTCAGGAGTTCGAGACCATCTTGACCAACATGGGGAAACCCTGTCTCTACTAAAAATACAAAATTAGCTGAGTGGTGGTGGCGTATGCCTATAATCTCAGCTACTTGTGAAAGCTGAGGCAGGAGAATTGCTTGAACCCGGGAGGCAGAGGTTGCAGTGAGCTGAGATTGTGCACTCCAGCCTAGGCAACAAGAGCAACACTGCCTAAAAAAGAAAAAAAAAAAAAAAAGCATTCCTATTTCTCTACATCCTTTCTAGCATCTGTTATTTCCTGACTTTTTAATGATTGCCATTCTAACTGGAGTGAGATGGTGTCTCATTGTGGTTTTGATTTGCATTTCTCTAATGACCAATGATGTTGAGCTTTCTTTTCACATGTTTGTTGGCTGCATAAATGTCTTCTTTTTAGAAGTGTCTGTTGATAGTCTTCACCCACTTTTTGATGTGGCTGTCTGTTTTTTTCTTGTAAATTTAAGTTCCTTGTCGATTCCAGATATTAGCCCTTTGTGAAATGGATAGATTGCAAAAAATTTCTCCCATTCTGTATGTTTTCTGTTCACTGGGATGATAGTTTCTTTTGCTATGCAGAAACTCTTTTTAGTTTAATTAGATCCCATTTTTCAATTTTGGCTTTTGTTGCTATTGCTTTTGGTGTTTTAGTCATGAAAGTCTTTGCCCATGCCTATGTCCTCAATAGTATTGCCTAGGTTTTCTTCTAGGGGTTTTATGGTTTTAGGTCTTATGTTTAAGTCTTTAATCCATCTTCAGTTAATTTTTGTATAAGGTGTAAGGAAGGGGCCCAGTTTCAGTTTTCTGCATATGGATAGCCAGTTTTCCCAACACCATTTATTAAATAGGAAATCCTTTCCCGATTGCTTGTTTTTGTCAGGTTTGTCAAAGATCAGATGGTTGTAGATGTGTGGTGTTATTTCTGAGGCCTCTGTTCTGTTCCATTGGTCTACATATCTGTTTTGGTACCAGTACCATGCTGTTTTGGTTATTGTAGCCTTGTAGTATAGTTTGAAGTCAGGTAGTCTTGGCTATGTGGGCTCTTTTTTGGTTCTATTTAAAATTTAAAGTAGTTTTTTTCTAATTCTTTGAAGAAAGTCAATGGTAGCGTGATGGGGATAGCATGGAATTTATAAATTACTTTGGGCAGTTTGGCCATTTTCATTATATTGATTTTTCCTATCCATGAGAATGGAATGTTTTTCCGTTTTTAGTGTCCTCTCTTATTTCCTTGAGCAGTGGTTTGTAGTTCTCCTTGAAGAGGTCCTTCACATCCTTTGTAAGTTGTATTCCTAGATATTTTATTCTGTTTGTTGCAGTTGTGAATGTGAGTTCCCTCATGATTTGGCCCTTTTGTCTATTGTTGGTGTATAGGAATGCTTGTGATTTTTGCACATTAATTTTGTATTCTGAGACTTTGCTGAAGTTGCTTTTCAGCTTAAGGAGATTTTGGGCTGAGAAGATGGGGTTTTCTAAATATACAATCACGTTATCTGCAAGCAGATGCAATTTGACTTCCTCTTTTCCTATTTGAATACCCTTTATGTCTTTCTCTTGACTGATCATTCTGGCCAGAACTTCCAATACTATGTTAAGTAGGAGTGATGAGACAGGGCATCCTTTTCTTGTGTTGATTTTCAAAGGGAATGCTTCCAGCTTTTGCTGGTTCATTGTGATATTGGTTGTTGGTCTGTCATAAATAGCTCTTATTATTTTGAGATACTTTCCATCAATACCTAGTTTATTGAGAGTTTTTAGCATGAAGGGGGGGTTGGATTTTATTGAAGGCCTTTCCTGCATCTATTGAGATAACGATGTGGTTTTTTTTTTTGGTTCTGTTTATGTGATGGATTACGTTTATTGATTTGCATATGTTGAACCAGCCTTGTATCCCATGGATGAATCTGACTTGATCATGGTGGATAAGCTTTTTCATGTGCTGCTGGATTTGTTTTGCCAGTATTTTATTGAGTATTTTTGCATTGATGTTCATCAGGGATATTGGCCTGAAATTTTCTTTTTTTTGTTATGTCTCTGCCAGGTTTTGGTATCAAGATGATGCTGGTCTCATAAAATGAATTATGGAGGAGTGCCTCTTTTTCTATTGTTTGGAATAGTTTCAGAAGGAATGGTACCAGCTCCTCTTTGTACCTCTGGTAGAATTTGGCTGTGAATCTGTCTGGTCCTGGGCTTTTTTTGGTTGGTAGGCTATTAATTACTGTCTCACTTTCAGAAGTTGCCATTGGTCTATTCAGGGATTCAACTTCTTTTTGGTTTAGTCTTGGGAGGCTGTATGTGTCCAGGAATTTATCCATTTATTCTAGATTTTCTAGTTTATTTGTGTAGAGGTGTTTATAGTATTTTCTGATGGTAGTTTGTATTTGTGTTTAAAAAGGCTTTTTTGGGTTGTTCCCTGGTGAATGAATAGTGGAGGTTCAAGAGTGGGAAGCTTTTGGTAGGAGATTGCAGCTTTAGGTGAGGAAGAATGATTTGGACAAGGTAATGGCAGTGGAGAGGCAAAAAAATGGAGATTTTTGGAATGTGATTCAGAAGTGGAGGTGGTAGCAATTGTTGGTGAATTGGAAGTACAGAGGTGGCAGTGAGGGGAACAGTTTAAAAGATAACTCTCAGAGGCTTGGCTGAGGCCACCAGATGGAAGGTGGTGGCATTTTACAGAGATGAGGAGACTGGGGGAGGAGCAGGGTATTCTTTTGAGAAGGGGAGGGAGAAGAAAATAGTCCCTATTTCACATTTTACATTTGGGAAACCTTTTATATGTCCTCTCTCTGAGAGATGATAAAAGACAGTGAATCCATCATGTCAGTTTAATGCTGTCAAACCAGTGAAATGGATATACTGAATTATGAAATCACTGTGTGGTAGACTGTATCTGATTGGTTTTTCTGAAGATCCTACATTGAAAAGGATTTGTTTGTTGTTTTAAGAATTTTGTTGAAGTGCTGTGAGGTGTCAGTTTGATCAGACTCTTACAGGGAAGAGAGTGGCCTGTACTCAAAAAACCCTAGGAGCACACTTATGTGCGAGGAAAGTGCTGCTGGAACATAACCACAGATTTACTCTTCCCGCAGTGACTGTGAAGAAGGCAATACTGACTCATGGTGGCAAAGAAATGGTTGCCCAAAGTCACTGGTATCCGTTAAAGATATTTTATCAGTCAGGTACACTATCTGTTGTAGCAAGCTAATCTCAAGAATTACAATAGCTTACCTCAATAAAAGTCTACTTTTTTGTTCAAGCAAAGCCCAACATGGTTATTCTTGGTCGCTGGGTAGCCTTCACTGTGGTCACTCAGGGACACAGGTGCTTTCACTGTGGTTGCTCAGGGACATAGGTGCTTTCCAGCTTGGTGTTCTGTGATAGAGCTTCTGTGTTGGTTTGGGAGATAGAGAAGTGAATGAATGGGAAGTTTTATGGGCCAGGTCCAGGAATGCCACATAACACTTCCATTAGCCACATTGAACTGCGAGGGAGGAAAGGGAATGGAGTTTAGCTTTATGTTCAGGAGGAAAAGGGAGCAATGGTGAGCGTTAGATACAGGTCTTTTATTTTGTTTTTTTCTTGAGACAGGTTCTTGCTCTGTTGCCTAGGCTGGAGTGCAGTGGCATGATTGTGGCTCATTGAAAACTTGACCTCTTAGGTTCAAGTGATCCTCTCACCTCAGCCTCCAGAGTAGCTAGGACTGCAGGTGTACACCAACATGCCTGGCTACTTTTAAAGTTTTTGGAGAAAAGAGGCCTCACTATTTGCCTAGGCTGGTCTGGAAACTCCTGGACACAAGTGATCCTCCCCCTTTGGCCTCCCAAAATGTTGGGATTACAGACGTGAGCCCCGCCCCCCACCCAGATATACATCTTTTGTTTCTGAAATACCCTACTCTTGAGTTCTCTGTTCATCCTGTAACCTTTTCTGAAGTCATCTTGGATTTAAGAGAAAGGTGGTAGAGAATACTCACACTTGCCAAAGTTTCTCTCTAAGCTTGCCTTTTGAAAATTGGAAATTAACCCTTCTTTTGTCTAATAAAAATCATGTCTTAACTCCCAAACAAGCTGTTCCACCTGTTTTCTGTATCTTGCTTAATAGAAGCAAGAAGGACACAACAGATGCTGGAGAGGTTGTGGAGAAATAGGAACGTTTTTACACTGTTGGTGGGAGTGTAAATTAGTTTAACCATTGTGGAAGACAGTGTGGCAATTCCTCAAGGATCTAGAACCAGAAATACCATTGGACCCAGCAACTCATTACTGGGTATATACCTGAAGGATTATAAATCATTGTAGTATAAAGACACATGGACACGTATGTTTATTGTGGCACTATTCACTATAGCAAAGACTTGGAACCAACCCAAATGTCCATCAGTGATAGACCAGATAAAGAAAATGTGGCACATATACACCATGGAATACTATGTAGCCATAAAAAAGGATGCATTCATGTCCTTTGCAGGGACATGGATGAAGCCGGAAACCATCATTCTCAGCTAATACAAGATCAGAAAACCAAACACTGCATGTTCTCGCTTATAAGTGGACATTGAACAGTGAGAACACATGAACACAAGGAGGGGAACGTCACACACTGGGGCTTGTTAGGGGGTGGGGTGCCAGGGGAGGGATAGCATTAGGAGAAATATCTAATGTAGATGACAGGTTCATGAGTGTAGTAAACCACCATGACACGTATATACCTATGTAATAAACCTGCGTGTTCTGCACATGTATCCCAGAACTTAAAGTATAATAATAATATAACCCCCCCAAAATCTAAGTGGAGTATGAATAATTCTTTAGAAACATATATAGAAAGTGTTGTGACCTGATATGGTGAGACGCAGATTCTGGTTCAACAGCACGGGGTACAAGTACTACAGTCATCTCTGGAGTTGTGCGGCTGTGGAAGACTTGCTTAATTTCCCTGGATCTTGATTTCTTCTTTGTAGCATGAGGGAGAGAGTTGTGCCAAACAGTCTCTAGCTTCCTTTTCTTTTGCATGTTTCTGAATCTATGCAGATGTGTATTGTCGAATCCTTAGGATTGCGATTATAAATCGTGTAGGAAGTTCGAGCATAGTTGCCTTCTCTAACACAATTTAATTTGCTGATGTGAAAAAGTTGTAGACAATTTAAAAAAATGCTGTGGCACATATTGCCAGATCTGAAGCCCACAGTTTACATTTTAAATAAGCTGTACTATTTTATTTTTGTTCTCTTCACCCCTTGGACCTGAGTGAAAAATCATTTATTTGAAATACCAGTATGCCTGTGGCCTGGTACTTAGATTGATGAGCTAATTCCTCAAAACACGCATGTGTTCACTGTGGTATGAAGAACACTGGGCTTCAATCATCTTATAGAATGTCTTTTCTGTAAACCAGAAATAAAATGCAAACAAGTAATACTTGCTTCTTTGATCATATGCTTATAACATGGAATAATTTTGGCAGAGGTTGTTATTAAACAAAAGGAGATGGGGAGCTTAAGAGGGCACAAGGTTGCTAAGTAGGGAAATTTTCACCTATCAGAATAACTTGGCCCACAACTCAGTTTCCCTACCTCCCCTGAAAATCAAAGTGCTTTGTTTCTGATGTAATCCTTATAAACAAAGCACCCATGTGGCTCCTTCTTGGAATGGCCAATAAACAGTCAAGTAACCACCAATTCAGAATAGTTCAGATCCTTTACTTATATTTCCAAAAAAATGTGGAAGGGATTCACATATGTAGTTCATTAAAACACTTCTTAGCAGCCCCTTTTCTTTCCCACCGACTTCTCTTGCATTCCACAGCTCCACTAGTCACCCCAAACTCCTCCTCACTCCGGCTGGCTGCTTTCTCCCATCCCACCTCACTTTTGAAAACTTTGGTGTGTAGATTGGTCTTTCTTTAAAAATGAAGGGGAGGGGAAATTGGGTTAAAAATTACAGTGTTTTCGTGGACACAGAGAAGGGAGCATCACACACTGGGGTCTGTTGGTGGGGGCCAGGGGAGGAACAGTGGGAAGGAGGGTGGGGATGGATAATGAGAGGAAAAACGTCAGGTATAGGTGATAGGGGGATGGAGGCAGCAAACCACCTTGCCATGACTGTACCTATGCAACAATCTTGCATGATCTGCACATGCACCCCAGAAGCTAAAGTGCAATAAAAAAATTACAGTGGTTTTTTTTTTTTGGCAGGGTGGGGTTAGAAAAACAGACTGTGATAACTCCTATGTTAACAGTTTTGATTATATTAACAGTAAATGCTACACAAAGTAGATGTTCTGTAAATATTTCTTGAATAAGTGAATGAACTCTGATAATTCTCATATCCCAGAAATCACCCTACTTAGTTTTAAAGAAATCTAAATATACTATGAAATATGAACCCTATCCTGCTATCAACTTGGATAGATCTTAAGTAGACTCCATTGTAATCATCTTGACTGGCATGTTACAAGAGTTTTCTTCTAGGTGCAGAGTACGTAAAGTCTCACAAACCCATGTCATTTTGCTTTGAGGGACAGGATATGGAAATAGTGTAATTAGTGGCTAAGTTGAATTTATATTGCTTGTATTAAAAATCATAGAAGCTACAGCAAGTATCTTAATTTTATTTTATAATGCTCCACAATTATGTTTCAGAGACATGTTTCTAAGGATATCTGTATTCATTATCTATCTTTTCTATCTATCCATCCATCTATCTTTCTATCTATCTTCTCTGTGTTAGGGTGTCCAATTTGTTCCTGGTTTGCCTGGAGTGTCCTAGTTTTAGACCTGAAATTCCTGAATTCCAAGAACCTCCTCAGTCCCAGGTAAGTTTGAATGACTGGTCACCCTGATTTGTGTAAGTGTGTGTGTATGTATGTGTAAGTGTATGATCCTATTCAAAGAGGTTTTGAAATAATGCAGCAAATCCAGTTTTGTCCACTTTTAACTGAGATTGCTTTTACTGATCTACCCAGGGTATAGATTTATAATCCTATGATGTTTCATAGATAATTCCACCTAACATCTTTTCAGTATCTTATTTCATCAAATAATTGCTATTCTTTTAAAGACCTTGGGAAGTCTCTTGGAGTTTTTTCCAGCTTTATGTTTCTCCCTTTCCAAATCTGGTCTATTCAAACCCTGTCATATCTTAATGTCTTTCCTGTCAAGTTTCAGTTACAGAGAAACGCCCCTTCCCTTGTAAGCACATTTACTTCTCAAAAATCTTCACCACAGACACAGAACTGTTTTCTTGTCTTGTCTAGTTTTTTCTTTTCAATTTTTCACATTCTTGCCTAAATATGCTCTCTTTCTCCTGTAACTGCCCTTGTACTTAGTCATCAATTGTTGTTTTGAATACTCATATTCTTCAAAAACCCCTCCATAATAATAGATATCTTGTGGCATGATTAATTTGAATTATTTATTTGAAATTTGTGACAGTTGGATTGGGCTTTATATTATCCACTAAAAACATTTTGTCATTCTAATGAAAAGTGCAAACAAAATGTACAGAGGTGGTAGGTAGAGAAGTGGAAAGAATGTTTAAGAAATTGAATTGTATACTCAAGTTTAAGAAGTAGTATCATTTAATGTTGTCAATAATACCATGTAATATTTGTGTTTTTATTAGTGCAGATCCAATGACACATCTTTTTTTCTGTTTATCATCTTAATCTAAACATGTATATGTACATATGTACATAATACACACATATATGTTTACCCAATATATATCTATATATGTATTTGAAAAATACAATTAAAGCTACTTATTTCTAAACAAATCAGAGAAATTTATTTAAAATTAAAACAATAGCTAAAGCTAACATATACACATGTTAAAAACTCAAGGCTGGGTGCAGTGGCTCACACCTGAAATCCCAGCCCTTTGAGAGGCTGAGGCGGGTCAATCACTTGAGGTCAGAAGTTCAATACCAGCCTGGCCAACACGGTGAAACCTCGTCTCTACTGAAAATACAGAAATTAGTTGGGTGTGGTGGCAGGCACCTGTAATCCTAACTACTTGAGAGGCAGGTGAATCCCTTGAACCTAGGAGGTCAAGGTTGCAGTGAGTTGAGATTGTGCCACTGCACTCTAGCCTGGATGACAGAATGAGACTCCATCTCAAAAACAATAACAACAACCCCATTCCCCCGAAAAAAACCCTCAAAACATAGTAAGGTATGAAATGAAAAATGAAACTCTTTCTCTGTATACTCCTCACCTCTAGAAATTATTGTCAGTTACGCATGTAGTCTTTTAAACATTAAAAAATTAAAAAAATTTCCCCATTTGTACACAGGCATATGCTTTTAAACATTTATACAAATGGAACATGCTACAACTACTCTTGTGAATCTTTTTTGTTTTTGTTTGATAATGTATCTTAAAGATATTTCTAGTCCATATCAACTAGATCTACCTAGTTTTTGTCAGAACTGTGAAATATTCAATTGTTTGGATATGCTATGATTTCTTTAACTAGACCCCTAATTATGGATTTTGAGGTTTTTTTTCTGATTATTTTCTATTGCAAACAACACTGTGACTCATAGTTGTATATGAGTATGTGTATATTATGAGCTGGTGAACTGCAGGGTTAGAATAGGCATATTGGAAAATTTTTTAGCAGATTTTTCCAAAACATTTCCACCCGAAATGTACTGATTTTCCCTTTCCAACAGGGTATGAGAATGCCCATTGCCCACTTATCATAAAAAAGTATGTATTTTCAGTAATAAAACATTTGATATTCTGGCAAAAAATCCAAGTCAGGCATTACACTGTTATTTAGACTTTTAATCTTGAAAACTTTCTTCATTAAGTACTTGCAACTCCCGGCAGGAGTCACTTCCTTCTCCTCTGGCATTGACTGGAGATTCCTGCACCAACAACTAATTTTCTAAGTCAACCTTTCCCCAGAGTAAACCACTTGAATGAAAGGCGGTGATTGGTGGGGTGTCAGGGCTGGGTTCTGGAAGGGTCAGTAAGTGGCTTTAGGCCAGGTAAGGCTCATGATCCTTGGTTAGTCCTTAGGAAGAGGAAATGGGTCATACTATTTGTTTCAGGATAGAAAACTCTGGATTTGTAAAAAAGCAGTGATTTCCTGGAAAAAGTAATGGAATATGGAGATTTTTTTCTGTCTGACATTCCTCACAAGCTCATTTGCATGGAGGCAGCAGCCCAGCATGGTGGTGAGAAGCTGGGATTCTAAAGCCTGGTTGTCTGGGCCTGGGTCCCAGTACCACTACCTGGCAGCTATATGAACTTGTGCTTCAGTTTCCTCATTCATAACATGATGAGGATACGAATCACGCCTGCCTCACAGAATCGTTATGAGGACTGAACATGTTAGTATCTGTGAGGTACTAAGAGCTGTATATGGCGCATGGTAAGCCGTAGACAAAGGTTTGTTCAGTGAGATAAATGGGCTAGTCGGTGAGTGGCTTTTCCCTTCTAGCAAGTTTGGAAGTGCACACTTTTATTTTTTTCCTTCTGTTCTTCAATGACCTTTTGGCCGTTTTCAGAATGTTCTCTTTCTAAACTCATTAGCAACACTAAACAGTTGAGTAAAATTGATGAAGTCTAAATATGAATGCCAATGGAGGTGAGCAGCTGGTATTTTGGAGTATTTTATTTGGTTTGGAAAAGAGCCCAGAGTAGTGTGATATCAGGTGGAGCTTCTTGTGCACCTTTACATGGGAATAAAGCCTGTGGGCTAACTCCCGTTGCACTGCATTGCTAGGTAGAAGCAGGTGCATTTTGATTCACTAGGTCCTGTCTCAGGACAGGGCTGGCTTGATAATGGAAGTTATGGAAGAAACTCGGGGCAGATCAATAGAGGAAGAATTTGGCCTTTAGTCTGCAATGAGTAAGCACTTGGAGGAAGACAAGGCAAGTCTTCTCTGCTGTGCCAGGCACATCGTAGGCCTTCATGTTATGTTTGACTATCTTAATTGAGCTCAGAGGAACTGCAGAAAATTCCTGTGGTGTTCTGAGCGTGGTCTGTTCAAACCAATTGAGAGAGGGGTTACTCAGAGGAAAGGGACTTCCTGGTTGAGATTAAAAAAGGATACACTCTTGTCCCTACTTTGGATGCACTCTTCTGTATGTCTGTTGTCTCTGCAGTTCCTGGCTCTGACTGGTGCCTCTTTATTTGTAAATAAATTCTATATTTTCCAGATTGTGCTTAGTTAGCAAATGATGAAGAGTAGAAAGCAGAAAAATCACATCTTCATTCTTACCTTCAAGAGGTAACCATTGTATTACTGGCTGTAGCTAATTCAATTCCTTGTTGTGTCGTGTAACCATTTATTCTATGTTTTTAAACTGTTGTAAAATATTTAAGATGTACCCAAAGTGTAAGCAATAGTACAGCTAACACCCAGCTAGCTACCATCCTGCTTAGGAAATGAAACATTCAGCTGTACTGTGGAGACTCCCTCTGTGCCTTTTCCTGTCATGTCTCTCTTCCTCTCCAACAGATAAGCATTATGCTACATTTCTTTATATTCTTACTCTACATGCATCTATTACTACTTAGTATAAAGTATTACTTTGTATGTTTTAAAGGTTTACAAAGCTATTTTTTTCCTGCATTTATATTTGATGCTCAGTATTATATAAGATTTAGCCATTTGACGTCACTCTAATTCCTCCAATTTAATTGCTGTATAGTATTCCTTCGTATGACCTGACTGCCATTTATTAATCTATTCTCTTATTCATATAAATTAATAATTAACTGATGAGTTGCTTTTATGATTCTCTTTTACAAATAGTAAACTTTTCTGTGACTGTCTCTTTCTGTATATGTAGAAGATTTCTTGTGGATATATACCCAGAAAGGGAAATTCTTCAAGTTTACTAGATGTTGTCAAATTATGATACCAGTTTCCATTGTTCCATAACATCACCAACACTTGGAATTTTCAGACTTTAAATTCTGATGGTGTGAAATTCTCTCTCATTGGAATTTCTATGTGCATTTCCTCTAGTGAGTTGAACACCTTGTCTTTATGCGTACATTTTATATAGTTAAAGCCATCTTGTATACATACTTTGTGTATATTTTACACTTACAATTGAAACACAAATATTTTTCCTTATTATGTGCCCTTCACAAAAAATTTTCTTTTCTTTCTCTTTGTTTCTTTTTTTTGAGATGGAGTCTTGCTCTGTTGTCAAGGAGGCTGGAGTGCAGTGGCACAGTCTTGGCTCACTGCAATCTCTGCCTCTTGGGTTCAAGTGATTCTTGTGCCTCAGCCTCCTGAGTAGCTGGGACTATAGGCACACGCCACCATGCCTGGCTAATTTGTGTGTGTGTGTGTTTTTAGTGGAGATAGTATTTCACCATGTTGGTCAGGCTGGTCTTGAACTCCTGACCTCAAGTGATCCATCCATCTTGGCTTCCCAAAGTGCTGGGGTTGCAGGCATGAGGCATCAAGCCTGGCCTTCATAAACAATTTTCAATGGCTGTATGATGTTCCAACATATGAGTGGAGTAAAACATTCTTCTATTACTAGAAATTCAGATTGCATCCAGATTTCCACTGTTATAGCTGAGATGCTGAGAGAATTTAACTAGAAAGTCTTTTATGTACTTTGAATTATTTCCTTAGGTTGACTTTTCAGAAGGTGAATTATTGGGCCAAATAGTATGCACAAATCTAGAGCTCTTGCTATAAATCTTGCCAAATTGCTCTTCAAAACGTTTGCACCGATATTCTTTCCATCCAGCAGTAGACAATTAGAACCTGGAATTTGAAGGGCATTGCGGATGTCTTTTCCCAATTCTGGAAAAAGTGGTTCCAAATACTTTCCGTAAGCGATTCAGAGTATATCCCGGACTGGAAGACGCAGAAGAGAAAGCCTCTAAAGGGAAGGGCTAAAGGATGAGATATTACATGGCATCTTGCCCAGGGAAGAGGTCTGTTCCTTGTCCCTTTCCAGGGAGGACTGACTGCAGGAACCTGAGGCAAGCATGGCTGCTCAGAAGGCCCCTTCTCTTCCACTATTTTATTCTTCTGTTGTACCCCATCTCTGACTTCTTTTCTGTCTTCTTTTAAATTTTCAAGGAAATGATGATTTCTGCAGACCAAAATATATGGGAATCAGAATTCACTTTTTAAGAAATTGAGTCAATTCCATTTTTTCCTTGGAAACAAGGCAGTATATTATCTATCATATTATATATAATAAATCTAACAAATATTAGGCACCTGTCATTCTCAGTTTAGTCCCTGAGAATACAATGGTGGACAAAATCTATTACAACAGTTATTTGTGGGAACACTATTGTAGTATATTTATTATGCATATACTCTATGATATTCATACTGGTTATAGAAAGTAATAACAACAGCCACATCTATTAGCAGTAATACTTCAGATTGCTATTATGACTAGCAATGGCTGAGAATATGTTGTTATGAAAAAGTGTTTTTCCGGGCACTGCTGGAAACGAGTTGTTACAGTATAGGAGGGTAATTTTTCCCAAGTTTCCAGATCTTTCATAGCTGAGCTGGCGTGCCAGATTGGTTGCTTATGAAAACTGGCACGGTGCCCTGCAGGGCTAATGTGTTAATAAGAAGTAGCGCTCTTCTCGGGCACTGGCCCTGCCCCTCATTAATGTCCCCCAGGATCTGCTGCTGCCGTGTGGGGTCTCCGTTCTGCCCCCAGTGTTCTACTGAAAGCCTCCAGGAGAGGGGTTTCAGAGCCACTCATACATCATAGGTGGCTCTTTAAAAAGAGATCTTAGAGATGGCAGGATAATTTAATGTTCATGTGTAACATTTGTAGCTACAGAGGCTATGATAACGATGAAAGCAATGAAACCTTGGGGTCCAGAGCAGGGTCTTTTCACCTGAGAGGGTGAGGAAGGCACCTCGTTGTCCATGCATGCCGAAGAGGGGGCTCTTTTAATGTTTTCATCTTCCTTTGAAGGTTCACATACTTGCTAACAGGTTATTAAGGAAAGAAGGGTATAGAAGTAGCTAGAGAGCACTGTGATGCTTTGAGTTGGGATGATAGTGCGAGTCCTTTCACCTGTAGGGTGGAAACTAGAAGAGGAATGAACAGATCTAGGCAAACCTGGCCACACAGCCCAGGCTGGGAACCTCTCAGCTACAAATACCGTGCTCCAATTCTTTATGAAGATGGCTTTCTCAAGCTCTACCACACCCTGAACTCTAAGAATTATTTTTATTCCCTTGTGCACACATTCCCAACAAGGATTTGCCAATATAATTTATGCAGGTGTAAGATTTAATGATACACATTTTGCGACATTTCAACTTTTGCTATTTGGCCACGCTTTCCAATAATAATACAGGGCAAAAAAAGTTATAACCTCTGAGAGCCCACCTTGTTAGTGAACTGATTTTGTTAGCCAATAGAATTTAAAATACTCTTGGATAAAATTTCTCAATAAGGAAATATCATGTCTGAGTTATTAATTTTATAAGTATATTCATTATTATTACTATTACTGAAACTAATGAATTCCACTTGGCTTTGGATTGCCATATAATTAGAGAAATAAAATTCTCTCTTTGCATTCTGAACTCATTGGCAATGGGTAATTTGACAACTCCAGCCAGTTCTATTATTAATTTCAGGCCTGTTCAATTCAGCTTCAATTAAAATCAAACATTTATTTTATTACTTTCAATTGAATTGAATTAAACTGTTATCTTTGAATGGGTAATGTGGGTAATATATGCACGAGGTAATATATGCAATGGTAATAAAATTCAAACAGTTTAAATGGTACACAGAGAAAGGAAGTTTCGGTTTCACCACTGACCCTGCATGTCTGCCCCCTCCTCAGTGGTAACTGCTGTCGTCAGGGTTTTTTTTTGTGTGTTCCCTTTGAAAGATTTATTAGAGATCTATCTACTTATATCTCTGTATAGCTCTATTTATATTATTTTATTTTGTGTAAATGGGAACATAGTATTATCCTTTTCTGCCTTTGCTTTTTACTTAATGTAATACTTTGTCCATAGTTTCATGTGTTTTTTGGGAATGGTAACCCCAAAATGTGTAAGGCACCTACCATGTGTTGGGTGCTGCCTTGGAAGTAAAGATAAATATGACAGGCCTCTGTCTCCCTGGGGCCCATGCTGTCGGGGAGGAGAAGGTATGTGACTGGGTAATTATAAAAAAAGATTAGGCTGTAGATGTGCTGTAATGGAGGTGTAAGCAGAGTTCAAAGAATGAGCCTGGGAGGAAGAGATTAACTCTCTTTAGAAGACATGAGCAGTCCTGTTAAAACTGGAAGATTTGAACAACGTACTAGGCAATTGGTAGATCTCTGACAGGTGCTGATGTGGGCTAAGGAAACCCACGGTAGGGAGGGTTGCATGCCAAATCTGTTCAGGGCATGGTAACTGTGGCATGTGGGTGGGACATCAAGTGGGTGGTAATTGTGGGGATGTTGGTGGGAGGATGGGTGTGGGGACAAAACTGGAAAGATGGTTTAATGCTTTGAATGTCAGAGTGAAGGACAAAGCAGTGTGTGTGTGTGTGAGAGTGTAAGTGTGTGTGAGTGTGAGTATATGAGTGTGTGTGTGTTGAATGTGTGTGAGAGTGTGTGTGTGTAGTGTAGTGTTTAGAGGCCTGGAGAAGTGGATGGAGGAGGAAGAGGGAAGACTTTCGTGTAGGTCCGATGTAGGGAGGGCCTGGATTAGGGCAAGTTTTGTGGGAGGGGAACGAAAGAGATGAATTCCTGAGCCATCACAGAGCTAATTTTTCTTATGAATAAGGGTTGGCAGCTTTGTAACATCATTAGCCATTCTAAATCTATTCCCTGATGAACTTGGAGTTTTGAATTCCTAATGAGGACAATCTGACTGACAACCCATTTAGGATAATACACTTTAATAGAAAAGTCAAACACAGTTATTTCAGCAGAGACATGCAACACCATTAATTTGCAGAAGAAAAATAACTGTGGGGTGGCATTCTCTGCTATGCAGCTGTCATGGACATGGCTGATTGGAAAAGTCACTGAATAATTGTGTATGTGGGATTCTGAATGAGAACAGAGAGCACACTTCTATGTTCAATTGTGTCACTGCTTGCAAAGGTGATTTTACAAGCTAACGTGCTTGAAAACCTCTAAAGGGCAAAAAATGAAGGAAAATAAAATGCTCCAGATAACCTCAAGAAAGTATAAATGACATTTTGCAAGGCAACTTCACGAGCCAATCTCCAGCATGAGCCCCGTAGTGATAAAGAAACAATACATGTTTTTTGTCATTATTTTGTAATCTCTCAAAATTCCAAATGGTTCTCTGTTAGGAATTTTTTAGGAAATGGGGAACTAGACAATTGGCACAGGAATTTATTTGCCAAATTCAAATTGACTAGATTTGTAAGACCATATACTGTATTTCTCTTAGCCCATAATAGTGCTTTTTTTTTTTTTTTCTTAAGCTAGACCTTTCCTTGCCCTCCAGGGAGAAATACATGTAGCAAGTAAGTGAAATTAATATCCTTTTCTATGTGCCCCTAATAAATAGTTTCTTGCCCTGAGCAAGTGGCTGTTTGCAAGGCCTGTCAAATATTTCAAATTGCCGGCTGGAGAGATGCTCAGGTGAGTGATCCACTGCCTTTGTTTGGCAGAAGCCACGTTAAAAGTTCAAAGTGGGTGGTGGGTGAGTCTCAGCAAAGATTCCATGAGTCCTCACCATACTCCAGTTTGGGGATTTTCTTTAACCTGAGAGTCATGACTACGTTGAGTGATGACAAGTGGTTGGAACTTGGCAACTTTCATAGTCCTTGGAGACCAGGGTGGCCAGAAGTGGTGAAGGGAATGTGTTGAAGTGCACAAGCTGCTGGCTAGGTGAGACTTTGTCCAGACTCCAAAACAATGCAGAAAACCTTCTGCAGTTTGCTTTATTCCTGACCTTCCCTGAACACTCCCAGAGTCTGCCATATCTAACTATTAGAAATGGTGAGCTGATTTCTGCTTCTTTATAAGCCACTTGTCCAAGCTCTACCCAAAGAGCAGAACCTTAGGGTGCATGAGAATCAACTGGGCTTGCTTTTTCCTTTTCTCTTCTCTTAAATATTTTTATTATGGAAAATTTTAAACATAACACAAAAGCAGATAAAATTATATTACAAAACTACATACTCATCATCTACTCTCAACAGTCACCAGCATTTTGAAAACATTACTTCATTGATCTCTTCTGCTTTTTAAAGGAGTTATTTAAAGCAAACCTCAGTCATCATATAATTTCACATGTGTATACTTCAATATACTTCTCTGCCAGATGACATTTTTTTCTACATATTCCCAATGTCATTATCACACATAACAAAATTAACAATAATTCCCTACCATTATCTGGTACCCAATACATACATTATCCTGATGGCCTTTAAAATGCCTTTTAAAGGTGGGTTGTTTGAATTAAGATTCAAACAATATCTATACATTATACATTGCACTGGATTTCATATTTCTTAAGTGTCTGTTAGTCTATGAAAGTCTGCTGATCCATTAAAAAAATACCATGTATATGCTGAGGAAACCAAATCATTTATCTTGTAGAATGTGCTGCCTTTTGGCTTTGACTGGCTGTTTCCTCATGGTGAATTTTAATTCATTTGCGTCTGTTTCTTGTAAACTGATAATCAGATCTGAGAGTTGTTTAGCTTTAGTTCTATTTTTTTCTGTTGTTGTTGGGGAAGACATGACAGGTGGTGCTGTGTGTTTCCTAGTGTGTGACAGGGAGACGTATCCCACTTTTAGTGGTGCGGAGATTGATCTGTGAGTTCAAGTGTTGGAGGCCAAAAAGCACTGATTCCCAGGTCCAGCCTAGAGCTCTGAGTCAGCGTCTCTAAGACAGCAGTGTAGGTGATTCTGAGACAGGTGACCCATGGACCACCAGTGTCTCAGGAACACTGTTCTTGAGAAGCATTCTCGGGTGGAAGAAGTTTTGGAAAATTCTGTGTATGATGATTAATTTTGTGTGTCAACCTGACTGGGCCACAAGTGCCCAGATATTTAGTCAAATCTTATTCTGGGTGTGTCTGTGAGGATGTTTCTGGCTGAGATTAACATCAGAATTGTTAGGCTGAATAAAGCAGATTGTTCTCCCTATCGGGGCTGGGTCTCATCCAATTAATTGAAGACCTGAAGAGAACAAAAAATCTGAGTAAGAGGAAGCTCCTCCTGTCTGACTGCTTGAGTAGGACGTTAGTCTTTCCTGGCCGTCAGACTCAATTGAAAAATCAGGTCTTCTTGGGTCTCAAGTCTGATGGTTTTCAGGCTGGAACCCACACCGTTGGTTTCCCTGGTTCTCAGGCCTTTGGGCTCAGATTGGAGCTATACCCTGGCCTCTCCTGTGCCTCTACCCTGCTGACTTCAGATCTTGGGGCTTCCGTAATCACATGAGTCAATTCCTTATGATAAATCTCTCTCTCTATCCATATCTATATATCTATATTTATATCTATAGCTGTACCTATATTTCCGTATCCTATATGTTCTTTCTCTGGAGAACCCTAACTAGTCACTGTGCTAAATAGTATAAAGCTTGTTTTTTTACTGCGGGACTTCTCAGATCCTTTAATATATGTTAATGTGTATTATGAGATTCCAAGTGGGGGGATGTTTCATAGTGTTTTCCAAACTACTTTGACCAAGTGATATGATTTGGATATTGTCCCCTCCAAATCTCCTGTGAAAATGTGATCCCCAACGTTGGAGGTGATGCCTGGTGGGAAATGTTTGGATCATGGGGGAGGATCCCTCTTGAATGGTTTAGCACTATCACCTTGGTTCTCACTCAGTTAGTTCATGCCAAATCTGGTTGTTGAAAGGTGTGGCACTTCCTGTCTACCGCCTCCCCCCACCACACCCACCGGCCCCCTTTCTTCTGCTCTGGCCATGTGACATGCTGGCTGTCTGTCACCTTCTGCCACGATTGTAAGCTTCCTGAGGCCTCATCGGAAGCAGATGCCAGCACTATGCTTCCTGTAAAGCCTGCAGCACGGTGAGCTAATTAAACCTCTTTTTAAAATTTATTTTTTATTTATTTTTAATTTAATTTAATATTTTAAGTTCCAGGATATCTGTGCAGGTTTGCTACGTAGGTAAATGTGTGCCATGGTGGCTTGCTGCACCTGTCAACCCATTACCTAGGTATTAAACCCTGTATGCATTAGCTATTCATCCTGATGCTCTCCCTCCCCTTGTCCCCCTGACAGGCCCCAATGTGTGGTGTTCTCCACCCTGTGTCCATGTGTTTTCACTGTTCAGCTCCCACTTATAAGTGAGAACATGTGGTGTTTGGTTTTTTGTTCCTGTGTTACTTTGCTGAGGTTAATGGCTTCCAGTTCCATCCATGTCCCTGCAAAGGACATGATCTCATTCCTTTTTACGGCTGCATAGTATTCTGAGTAAACCTTTTTTCTTTATAAATCACCCAGCTTCAGGTATTTCTTTATGACATTTCACATGAGCTAGTACACCAAGGAACTCACTGTAATCATGCATTTTGCAGCTCTGGTGTTCCAAAGGATCTTTTGACAATAAAGCTTTGGTATAACACAGAATAAATCTCCTTCCTTTTCCATCCACCAGTTCTTCACATTATTTGAAGGCAGCAGTTTCTGTGCTTGGATTTCTCTTGTTTGGGGTGAATGTCCCCAGTACCTTCAGGTTTTCCTCTTGGGGCTTGCTCTAGCACCTTCTGTTTCCTTTTCTCTTCTTGGCGTGTTCTCTGGTCAGTGAGGGGGCCTCTTCCATGGCTGTGACTCACCTCCCATACAGTGTGGGGATTCTGAGGAAGGCCTTCTGAAACAGCTGGTGTCTACCTGTCCCAGAAAGAGAAGGACCTCCAGCTGGCCAAGAGGAACTTTCAGTGATTCAAATTTTATACTGCGATCTTTTCAGCGTTGTCTTTATAGATTCCCGGTGCCATAATTTCTCCTTTAATTTTTTAACAGTGAAGGGAATTTGTTCATAAAATGGAACTGTCAGGCACAGCTTGATCTAGAGCTCACAGGATGTGAACAGGCTCGATGTCTCTCCATTTTGCAGCTCTCCTTCCTTATTCCTTCATTCTCAGGCAGATTCTCTCTGGTGGTTACAAGATGGCTGCAGCTGCCTTTGTCATTCAAGTCCAGCAGGAAAGGGCAGGTTCTGCTTCATGTGGTGCTTCTAATCTTCAGAGACTTCTGACTGCTGAGAACGTATCTGGATTAAAACAGATAGGCCTTTCCTTTAGTTTATTTCCTGACTGACTGAGTGTGTTTCTGAACACACTGACTCTTTCCCATGTGTCGGCACCTAGAGGTGGCTGAGTTTGCTGGGAAACAAGAGAAACGCAGCATCAATAAATGGAAAGGACCCCAAATGTTATCTTGGTCAGCCTCTGGTCTTTGGTAGCTCTATAATTTCTCTTCCTTTTTTTGGCTGAGGCTCAGAGAGGTTAGGTAATTTTCTAGAGGTCCCACAGGCGGTTGTGAGAGCTGTATCAGAAGCTCTATTCTGTGGAGGCTGAAATTCCATATTGTGAGGGAAATCCCACTCACGGACTTCATTCCTTGGGCAAATGTTTGACGGTGCCTTTCTATTCTACAACATCTGAAACTGCTTTTCTGTTACCAGCCCTGAGCATGCCGATTGTTTTGGAGGCTGACAGAAGGGATAGCTGCTACCACTCATGGCCTCTTTTGAACCTTGGCTCCAGGAGATGGGGGCCTGTGAGGCTTCCTCAGTAGGCAGGGTTTGTGATCTTGTGGGTAGTTTTACATCAAGCCTCTTAAAAGCACAGACCTTAGAAATTTCAGTGTAAGAAACTGTGGGGTGCAAAATATGAACAACTTACCCTAAGTGTAATATATATGTGTACACACACACACACACAAAGTATATGTAAAAACTGATATTTATTAGACCAATACTTAAATAATAAAATTAAATAACCCACAACTTTCCCATGCTTTTCAGCTCATCTACTTTAATTTTGCCTTGCTTCCTCGCCAACCCTGTACATACTTATTCACGGAGTATGTAGTGGTCAAGGACAGGGCCTCTAACATCAGGCCTGAGTTCAAATCCTGGTGCAGCGATTTATTGGGGGAACTCAGGTAAATTACCGAATTTGCACATTTTCATTTTTGTTCTGCAAAGTGGGGATAATAATAATAATATACACAACAAGTAATTTTTGTGAGTGTTAATTGGGAGAATGCTTGTAAAAAGTTAGCCCTCTTTCCTATGCGTCAGCGCCTAGAGGTGGCTGAGTTTGCTGGGAAAAAAGAGAATTGCAGCATCAATAAATGGCAAGGACCCCAAATGTTATCTTGGTCACCTTCTGGTCTTCGGTAGCTCTATAATTTCTCTTCCTTTTTTCGGCTAAGGATCAGAGAGGTTAGGTAATTTTCTAGAGGTCCCACAGGCAGTTGTGGGCATAGCTGTATCAGAAGCTCTATTCTGTGAAGGCTGAAACTCCATGTCATAAGGGAAATCCCACTCATGGACCCTATTTCTTGGGCAAATGACCCGTGTACTCTAAGGACGTGAGCTATTTTAATACTACCGTAATTATGTTTTTATATAGTTATGATAATATAGATATATTTTTTGCTATGTTCATGTAATATGTAACCTGAAACAATTTATATGAAATAATTACAAATTTTTGCAGAAAGAACTTCCTGGGAAATTCAGAATGTATACTCCTTTGTTGCCCAGCTTAAATTCCCTGCGCTGATATCACATTTTGAATCCTCTGGAGCCCTTGATTGTCTTGGGCCCACTCATGGCAACTAGTCAGCAGCTCTGCCTCTCCTTTCCTTAGCAGCTGGGCTAGAACTCAGAGGGGTCAGGATGCACAGATGCTGCCTTGCTGCCAGTGAGGGGCTCCCAGGGCACTTGGCTAGACCAGAGCTGTGGCTGTGTTGTCAGGCCAAATGAGTCTGTTCCACTTGGTCTTTCTAGGAAGTCCCAGCTGTTTCCTCCCCACTGTTTATGGTATGTGTACGAGCACAGTGAGATCTTGTATTTACTGTTGTTTTGTCTCTTTCTCTGTTATTCTGAGGTGCTCTCTCAAAAGGGCAAACATTTTTTTAGAGAGGAAGAGAGAAAATGAACTCCAAGGTAATTCCATGTGGCTGGGCCAGGGGATAGCTGTGGGAGTTGAGGATCAGAGGAAAGCTGACTGTCAAAGGCTCCTGCCCCAAGGATCCTCCAGCATCTGCTCATCTAGAGGATGCTATCTGAGCATTCAGAGATGTAAGGACCTGACATCTTTATGCAGTTTAGCTCCAGGGGCCTGGGCAAAATGAACAAAGCAGTAAAACTTGGCTCTCACGGGCTTCTAGGTCCTGTGGGTGTCTCCCCACCACTCCTCTACTCAACTTCCCACCAGCCCAGCCATGGACTGTGCTGCTGTTCATGAAATCATGGATAAAACTCAATCACAGGTGATAGTGATGTGTCATGCTATCCTCCCTGGGAAGTTCATGCCTGTAAAGGGCCATCTGGAGAGAGGGAAATGCTTACTACTTGGAATCTGGAGATTTGGACAAAATTTTGTTAATTCCTGGGTTGTTTTTGGACTAAATCTCAAGTACTTGGGCCTCATTTTCTCATCTGTCTAGCAAAAAAATGTAATGAGACGATCTGGCTATCAAGAACTTAGTTTTCCACGAATATCTGTATGTATGAAACAGGACAGGGAACAGACACTTTTGAGTGGAAGGTCTTTCTAAGTCAGTCACAATCTATGCATCCTGCTTCATTTTCTTGCCCTGAGAGCTGCCAGATTTCTGAGGGGCTCAGAGTGAGGGCAGGAGGTACCATGGTTGAGATCTGTGCCCTCTATGGACACAAGCTGAGGATCACTAGATGGAATACTCTTTGGCAAGGATAAGAGCAACTAGGTCCTGCAGAGGACCTAGCCCAGTGCAAGTTAAATATGTGTGAAATGGCAGTTTGCATGCCTATCAGGTCAGGGACAGGCATGTAAACTGCCACTTCATACATGTTTAACCTGCACTGGGCTAGATCCACTGGAAGGAAGGTGACACACTGTCTCTGCCTTCCACCGGCTTTGAAATTAAAGGACACAACTTTACCAATGGAAGCATGAGTGTTCTTGAAAAAGATTTGCCTCTTGAGCGACATCCCCTTTTCTGTCTGATGGTTTTGGTCTTTTGCATGGCATTGCATCAGTGGACCCTGGTGAGTCTTTTGGCTTGACTCCCGGTTTCATTTGCCTCCTCTGCTGTTTTTAAATTTCTCACAGGTTTGGCTTGCTGGATTTTCTCCCTTTTTCTTCCTCTTCCCTGTTTTCCTTTTCTGTCTCTTTTTTTCCTTCTGACTCTCCCTTCTTTTATCTCCCTTTCTTTCTTACTCCCTTCCAATACAGTTTTATTAGATTCCAACACAATTTTACCTACTATGTGAACAAGGGCAAATAAACCACAGATAAATAGTAAAATTCAAAGCAATCTGTGCTATTGTAAATTTAAATGCAAAGTGCTTTAAGTTGTAAAACTGAGAGTAACGGACTTTGAATCAGGGTTGGAGGAAGTGTTTCACAGAGGATGTGAAATTTGATGTGCATCTTGAAGGATATCTAGGAGTTCTCCAAGTTATGGAGCCAGTGAATCTGGAGAGCAGCAGGAAGTCTGGAGTGACAGACAGGTGAAGGAGTGAGTAAGATAGGAAGAGAGAGGTCAAACTCATGTTCTAGGGTTTTGTAAGTGATGCTGAGTTTAGAACATTATTCTGGTCAAAAGCTTCCAATGATGCTGCAGACTTCCTAAACAGTTTGCAACATCAGAGTTAAAAATACATCATCAGTTCTGAATTTTAGTTAAAATCTCAACATGAAAGTATAAAAATAGACAACAAATATAATAGTAATAGCCAGTATTTGTTGTGCATTTGTTACGTGTTAGAGATCCTGTGTTAGCCATTTTATATTAATCATTGCATTTGATTCTTTCCATCACATCACAATGTGGGAGTGTTATGGGCTAAATTATATCCACTTCAAATTCATTGGTTGAAGTCTGAACCCCTAGAACCTCAGAATGTAATCGCTTTTGGAGACAAGCTCTTCAAAGAGGTAATTAAGTTGAAATGAGCCTGTTAGGGTGGGCCCTAATCCAGTCTGACTGGTGTCAGAAATTTGGACACAGAAGACACCAGAAATGTGTGCACCCCGAGTACAGGCCATGTGAGGATGCAAGCCAGGGAGAGAGGCCTGCAAATGAAAACAACCTTGCCAAAACTTTGAGCTTGGACTTCCAGCCTCCAGAACTGTGAGAAGAAACTACTGTTTTTTAAGCCATCCAGTCTGTAGTATTTTGTTTTGGCAGCCCTAGCAAAGTTATTCAGGGAGGCTGTTATCCCTACTTTGTAGCTGCAGTGACCAAAGTATGGAAAGTCATTTTCCCATGATTGCATAGCAAACCCACGGCAAAGCGGATCCAGCCCGGAGTCACTACACTTCAGGGCCTTCTCAGAGTCCCCAAGGGGCCCAGAGACTATGAGGGCACCCAAGACATTAGTCCATTTGGAGTTTTAAAGATGATATGAAGGGATGGTAGAAGGATGGGCTTGAGGGGCCCATAAAAAGACCAGTGGCATTTCCCAGGCCCTGCTTTCATTCAGAAATATGCCACTAACTCATCTCTTTTTCCTATCTTAGTAACATCAAGAAGAAATCCTAGTTTCTGTCTAGATCAAGGGTGAAAATCTGTAAATGTATTTTAAAACTCAGGAAACAGTTCATATTAAGATGATCAAAAAAGATTTATGAGGCCGCCTCCCTTCCTATAAATTGTATACTTCATGTTAAAAATGATTATTGCCATCCACATGGCAGCTGTGCTGAGTGTCACTGTGTCTGCAGCCCATCGGATCATCCAGCCATGAGCCCAGCTTCGCAGAGTGCACAATTTTGGTTTTCCAGGGTATAACTCACTATCAGAAAAGCTTATGTGCTACTTAAGCCCCTGCAGCCTAGAGATAGGAAACACACTCTAAATGCTGTAATTATATTTTTAGAGTGCTGGGTTTATGCTAATAAATCAGATCAGAAAGCCTGACAGGATTGGGACAAATGCTAAAGACAATAATGTCAGAAGTCTGGCCTCCTGCCACCCTGCTTAGCCCACCAGATCCTAGCAAGGAGGGAATGGGAACCCACACATAGGAGGGGAGCCTAGGATGCAGCATCTGGATACACAGTCACTGGAGAATCCCATAGGTTTGTCCCCTTTCGTGAAAACGAGGGAATTGACAAACACCTGCGGACTGTGCTGGGGAAATTGGAAATAGGAGGAAGATTTATGAATGAAGCCTTCCTTTTAGTTCCCCTTTCTCTGCTTCCTCATCCTTTCATCTTATTTCCACCTCTCTTATGAAAATGAATGACAAAAAGATGGGAAGAAAAGACTTTAGTATTTGTAAAATATATGCTCCGTGTGTTGTCAGGAGACCTGGATTTCAGTTCTGACTTTACCACTAACTAGTCATGTGACCTTGGAGAAGTCATTTTTCTCTCTCTCGGCCTCTGCTTCTGACTCTGTAAAAGGAAGGGGCTAGACAAGGTAATTTCTAACACTCGATGATCCTAACTTCTCTAAGCTCCATGAAAGAATGTTGAAAAAGGCTGAAAGATATCAACTAGCATGCATAGTTGGTGTTAGGGTCTGACCCAAGAGAGTCCTTTGTTTTGACTGGACCTTTTTCCTCTCTGTTTTCTCTGGCTGTGTCCTTCCGGTTCTCACTGGTGGTAAGGACCTTACTGTTGGGCATTCTGTGGGCCATGCTTCAGGCATTTTTCAGTCCTAACCTTGACTGCCAAACCTTACTGGTTCTGGGTCTTAGACTCATGTAGCATATGCAGGTGAAAGAAACAAAATAAACAAATGACTTTATGATAAGGAGTTAATAATTTATTTTCTCCCAAATGGCATCATTTTTCAGATGCCATAACATCTTCAGCCTAATAACCACTTACTGAGTGCCCAACATGTGTAAAGAATTGTGCTATTGACTACAGGGATTTAGACAGACAAGATGTGGCTGGGTGCATTGGCCCACACCCATAATCTCAGCACTTGGGGAGGCCGAGGCAGATGGATTGCTTAAGCTCAGGAGTTCAAGACCAGACTGGGCACCATGGCAAAATCCTGTCTCTACAAAAAACACAAAAATTAGCCGAGTGTGGTGTTGCATGCCTGTAATCCCTGATACTCAGCAGGCTGAGGTAGGAGGATGGCTTGAACCTAGGAGGTGGAGGTTGCATTTAAACCATATTGTGCCACTGCACTACAGCCTGGGTGACAGAGCAAGGCCTTGTCTTTAAAAAAAAAAAAAAAAAAAAAAAAAAAAGAAAATGAAGAAAATATGTGGTCCCTGCTCGCACACTCTAGGGAGGGAGGCAGACCTCTGATGATGCTGCAAATAACTCTATGAAGAGAAGAGGAAAACTGCTGAGTTGGGTCTTGCTGGGTGAAAGGCAGCAGTGCGTAGAGGGGAGGGCAGGTTGGTTGCTGGAAACCTGTTAGATGAAGGCCATGGAGAATTCAAAGTGTGTTTAAGAGAAAGGCAAGTAGTCTAGGCGGTGAGTAGGTGAATTGGATGTGAGGATGGGACTGGGAGAAGAGGAGCAGCAGTGGAAACAGAGTGACTGGGGCTTTGAATGCAATGCTGAAGAAGTTGGGCTGCCTTCTCTAGGCAATTGGGAACCATGGAAGGTGGGCTGAGTTCTGGTGAGCTGAAGCTGAGCTCTCCCTAGAATCCAGTGTGTTTGGAGGACTGGAGTTGGGGGTGCAGACCCAGCCATAGTCTTATTTTTATGTGGAATCCAGAGTTCTAGACTTTAGAGGGCAGTGTGAGCACTGAAGGGACACCCACTATGATATTATAACAAGTGGGACTGGGTTAGGGGACATTGGTAGCCTCATCAGGATAGCCCAGAAGTTTGGTTTTTGGTCACCTTGGAAACTCCCTTGGAGATTCTTGGGATGATTTGAGAGGAACAGGAGGGGGCTGTAGGTTCTCTACAATGGGTGAGGGTAGAACCAGAGAAATGCTTTTGTGTGAATGTCACTGTCTTACTGGGAAGCAGGTGTAAGAGAAGAGAAGGGGGTGTATTAGTTTGTTTTCACACTGCTATAAAGAACTGCCCAAGACTGGGTAATTTATAAAGGAAGGAGGTTTAATTGACTCACAGTTCAGCACTGCTGGGGAAGCCTCAGAAACTTACGGTCATGGCAGAAGGTAAAGGGGAAGCAAGGCACCTTCTTTACAAGGCAGCAGGAAGGAGAAGTGAATGCAGGAGGAGCTACCAAACACTTAGAAAACCATCAGATCTTGTGAGAACTCACTTACTATCACAAGAACAGCATGGGGAAAATCACCCCCATGATTCAATTACCTTCACCTGGTCTCTCCTTTGCCACATGAGGATTATGGGGAATGTGGGGATTATAATTCAAGATGAAATTTTGTGTGGGGACACAGCTAAACCACATCAAAGATGTTCTAAGAGCAGTGAGACAGGGCAGTGGCCCTGGGAGAAAAGGGCACTGATGACTAAGACTTTGTGGGACCACAGGGATGAGGATGTGGCCCTTTTGGTCACATCCATGGTGGTGGTGGTGGTGGGGTGGGGTACTTGTTTCACGTCTGCACAAGGCTGACACTATCTAGACTTCGTTCTATGCCTTCAAAGTCTCCAAAGGTTGGGGTAGGGGTGTGAGGACAACTCTGGTGAGCTCTTTGTCACTTTTGATTTGCTTAGTAACATCCTGGGAGACACAATTGATCTCATTCCCTTTTAAATTGTTTCAAATCTTTTAAAGCCCAGGGATTAGCCAATGGGCTTCTTCATGTCATAGAAAGGACTAAGGAAGAGCTGGAGGAAGAAGAGCTGGCCTTTCCTCTCTCCCATCTGTTAGATAAACAGTTCCTGGCTGCTTGCTTACCTGCCTTGCACAGGAAACCTGGAGAGTTAGTACAGGCAAAGTGGGAAGACCCTTTAGTTCCAGACAAAATAACTAGAGGGAGATGCAGAGAATGAGCATCAGAAGGCGGAGGGCTTATTCCAGTTGAGGCAGAGTCGCCCTTCACATTTCAACGCCCCTGATCTTGCATTCTCATGGCAGCACCCACTCAGATACGCTCAACACATCCACTTAAGTAACTCGATTACTCTCGCAGGCGCTTTTAAATAATGTACCTCCCTTCAGGTGGGGCGCTCAATCATTCAGCACAGGGCCCAGCGTCTCTCCTCTAATACCACTTTACACACAGCTAATGAACACAGGTTCCCAACAAGTGACTGCATCAGTCAATAAAGGACAGCGCAATCCTACCTGCCCACGCCACCGCCCGCCCCCTCCAGAGCCAATTGGCTGGCTCCTTCCCGCGTGCAGCGGGAATGCCTTCCTCAAAGTGGTTCTCCTGCTCACACCGGGGCCATCTTTCTTGATCCTCTTTGCAGAGGGCACGCGAAACACAGGAGGCTGTGGAAGTTCTGCTGACGGCTGGACAGGTTAGTGCTGGGAGCTGAGGGCGTGATTTGAATTCACTATCCAACTCCAGAGCCTTGATCCAGGCAAAGGGGTGCAGAGTGATTTGGGGTGTAAGGCAGATATTAGGACCCCCCCAACCATGTTTGATACTCTGAAAAGTGAATGAGCGTCAGAAGGCGAGGGCTTATTCCAGGTGAGGTGGAGTTACCTCACAGGTACGACTCCAGGCAGAAATGCCAGCGCCAGTGCTGCTTCGGCTCCCACCATTTCTCCTGCCTGCCGTTCTGTGAGACCTCAGCGGGTGTGAAGAGAACGTGGCGATGCTGGGAGTCAAGATGCTCTATCTCTGGTTTTTCTGACTTCAGGCAGGAAAACTCACCAAGATCGCTCTCTTGTGAAATTTCTGCCGTGCCTCTCACTGGGCTGCCGAGAGGACCAAATGCTAAAATTTCTGTGAAGATACTTTGCAAAAGTGAAGCTCTGCACAGGTGTACCTTGCTGTGCAGAGTGGTAATGGGAGGAAGTGGAAACAACTGTGGCTTGAACACAGCGGATTCGAGCCCGGAAGTATTTTCTGCTCAGCTCTGCCACTTACTAGCTTAGGGGTCTTGGGCAGGTCACCTCACCTATACGGATCCCAGTTTTCTCATCAAGAAATTGGAGAGGATAAAGTTCATAAAGTTGTTTGAGAATTAAAAGAGGCAATGGGTGTGGATATGTAGAAAACTGTGGAATGTTACACAGATGGAAGGAGTTATTTATCATTGCCTATGTTGATTTCATTGTGGCCTTAATCCAACTCTCCCTGGCCCCTAGGTATTTCATTTGCACCATACTATTTTCCATTGGTTTTGATATGGCTTTTTCTTTAGTTTGAAAAGTGTCTCTCCTCTGTTTTATATCTTCTTGAGGAGACAATAAGCTTCTGAGGCACAGCCTGTGTGGGCCAGGTGTGCATAAGTTCTTCAGTGGCAGCTCTTCCATTGAATGATTTGCATACAGTCAGTGCTTAATGAATGCTGCAGATCTACTGAGGTCACTTGAGAACCCAGGCCTGTCTTCTGACTGTTCCCTTTTTTCAAAGAAAGATGCTAGTGGTTATCTCAAGGAAAGGAAAAAAAAAATTTTGAGCCTGGGGAGTTATTCTCTGACGATTTAACTTTCCTTGATGTTCTTTTTCTTTGATTTAATGAATAAGTCTGGTTCCCTAAGCCAACTGTGGAAGTCAGTCAGTCATCACTTCTCTCTCCCCAGTGAGGGAGTAAACTCCTTAATGACAGGGCCTTGTCGTAACTAATGGAATGAGATTAGAAGAGGTCCTTGAGTAAAAGTTATAATCTCCACTTCAGCCTAATACAATATCTTACACTGAAAGGTGCAGTGGGATTAAAATACTGTTATTTCCCCAGATTAGAAGTATCAACCCTTTTGAAACTTTAAGACTACAAATCCATTGCATTTATATATAGTTTTGAGCAGGATCAATTTCCATAGGGACAAACAGTGGTGAATCTTGTGATTTTGTGACTGGTGTAAGATTGTTAACAGCAACTCAGCATTTCTCCATTTCAGTTTATTAATTGCTTATGGAGTTTCTATGAGGTGTAAAACACTGTGCTGAGCTTTGTGGGAGACACAAAGAAGTGGGGGAGATAGTCCCTGCACTCAAATTAAATTCTACCTATACAGGGTCTGCATTACAGGAAAGTGGGAAAGATGAAGGTGTGTTCCTTTGCAATTATGAATGAGTGCTTTCTTTTAGTACTTGAAGGCCTAGAATCAAACCTCATGATGTCATATATTCATGCTTGATTTCTGGGTACGTTGGTACAGAGAATTATAATTCTCTTCCTGTTTATTCCACAATAACGTTGGTCACAATAATATTTGGCAAGCTTGTGATTTGCCAGCGGCATCTCTACAATGTCTGATTGTCAGCATCATTGACGTTGAAAAATCATGGACTACAGAGACGACAAGAGTGAAAGGAGGGGGGAATGGTTAGGACCAGGAAGGGAGCAAATGTGGTAGGATCAAGGTAAATTTTTGGGGGTTAAAAATAATTTATGTAGTCTTGATCATTTTAAGAAACTTCCTGAGGCTCTATTGATGCTTTTCTTCCCTGTGCTCTTCCCCACCTCTAATCCATTTCATCAGGTCCCTGGTTGGAGGCTTGTGAATGCTTTTAGATTAACTATTAAAAGCTATTAGATCAAGATTTCAATGGTAAATATATTCAAGTCCAAAGTTATTTCAAATGTTCCCACAAAGGCACAACTTCTTTAATTATGAAAGCCATATTACTCAAGTCCCTTGAGATAATTAATAGAAGAAGCGGTGTAGCCAAACACACTCTGAATCCATGTTACAGGCAAGTTTCCATTTGGATCCAGTGCAGGTCGAATGTCCCAAATCCTAATATCTGAAATCCTCCGAATGCTCCAAAATCCAAAATTTTCTGGTTGCCGATATGATGCTCAAAGGAAGTGTTCATTGGAGCATTTTCACTTTCGGATTTTTGAATTTGGGATGCTCAATTGGTAAGTATAATACAAATATTCCAAAATCTGAATAAATCTGAAATTCAAAACACTTCTGGTCCTAAGCATTCCAGATAAGGGATACTCAACTTGCAATAGATCTTCCTCCTTTAGATTAATATGCAAACAAACTGAATTCCAGGACCATAGAACATTAGCCTAGCAGGGAACCTCAGCACTAATTTACTTTAACTCCTTATATGATGAACAAACCCTTTCTTTTTTTATTTTTTATTTTTTTAAATTGCATTTTAGGTTTTGGGGTACATGTGAAGAACATGCTAGATTGTTGCATAGGTAAACACATGGCAATGTGATTTGCTGGCTTCCTCCCCATCACCTATATCTGGCATTTCTCCCCATGCTAACTCTCCCAATTCCCCACCTCCCACTGTCCCTCCCCTATTTCCCCCTGACAAACCCCCAGTGTGTGATGCTCTCCCTCCTGTGTCCATGTGTTCTCATTGTTCAGCACCCGCCTATGAGTGAGAACATGCGGTGTTTGATTTTCTGTTCTTGTGTCAGTTTGCTGAGAATGATGGTTTCCAGATTCATCCATGTTCCTACAAAGGACACAAACTCATCATTTTTGATGGCTGCATAATATTCCATAGTGTATATGTGCCACATTTTCCCTGTCCAGTCTATCATCGATGGGCATTTGGGTTGGTTCCAGGTCTTTGCTATTG
>NW_016107640.1:945325-978083 GCF_001604975.1 Cebus imitator | reverse complement strand
CTTCTACAATGGTTGAACTAATTTACACTCCCACCAACAGTGTAAAAGTGTTCCAATTTCTCCACATCCTCTCCAGCATCTGTTGTCTCCAGATTTTTTAATGATCGCCATTCTAACTGGTGTGAGATGGTATCTCAATGTAGTTTTCATTTGTATTTCTCTAATGACCAGTGATGATGAGCATTTTTCATATGTTTGTTGGCCTCATGTATGTCTTCTTTTGTAAAGTGTCTTGAACAAACCCTTTCTATAACATTGGCGAAAGCACTTCTTGACAAGTGTAGCTTCCCTGTGGAGGCAACTCATGGCCTTCTGAGGCAGCCCATTCCAGATCAGGCTACCCACTAACGTGCTCTTCCTTACCTAAGAATTTTCTCTCTGAAATTCCCACTGTTTGGGCCTTTCTCTATTCTCTATAAACATCTATTATCTTTACATGATAACTCTCCAAATAATTGAAGACTTAGATTATTCTTGTCTTCTCTGGCCAAGGACCCTTAAACTTACACACCTGTGGTCAATTCCTGACTGCCCCAGCTCCTTTCCTGTGGATGCACCCTACTTGTCAATGCCTCTTGTAAAGTGCAGCCCCCACAACAGAACACAACACTCCAGGTGGATGATCAGCATGGAGCAGGGACTACCATTAAGGTACATGGCCTGAAATCCCTTACAGCATCTTTCTGAAACTTTTCTAAAGATGACCTTTCTGAGTGTCACTTTCCTTATATAAAATATAAAAGAGTTTGACAAGGGGGTCAGGAAGGAAGAGGGTTTCAGAAAGCAGAGACAGGGACATAGAGACCCTAGAATATTAATGTCAGCATCCTTCAACTGGAGAAGTATTTTGTAGGGAAAAAACCCTATAAAATGCTGTAATTATAAATTTGGTTTCCCAAAGACGTTTATAGTGGAAAGTCATCTTGAAGGTGTTCTTTTAAAACATGTGGTTATTATCCCAGACCTTCCTTGTCTGTATGAAATTCCCTGGACTGACCTATATATTCCCCTCCTTGGAAATTTACCACAATCTTCCAGCACAGAAAGTTTGGATTATGTGATTGTGGTGATTTTGGATTGGTCAACTTGATGATTTTGAGTGAAATACTTCTGAACCACATAATTGTTTTCTATATTGGAAAGAAATGTGGGTGGAAGCTGGAGTATTGGAGGAGCTCAGAACTGAAGGGTGGCTCTGGGGGTGGCTTCAAGAAACCATGGAGTGACCGAGGGTCCAATGAGATAGTGGAAGAAGCCATAGACAAGCGTGATGTTCTCTGAAAATATAAGAAGCACAGTATTGTGAGTTTGGTCCTCTTAATGTGGTGGGGCAGGTATAACAAGTATTGTCATCTGCTCTAATTCTTTTTTTTTTTTTTTTTTTTTTGGTGTTTTCTCCTTCTCCAACGCTGGAGCGTGCAGTGGTGCGATCTCGGCTCACTGCATCCTCTGCCTAACAAGTTCAAGCGATTTTCCTGCCTCAGCCTCCCAAGTAGCTGGGATTACAGGTGCCACGCCACCATATCCTGCTCTTTTTTGTATTTTTAGTAGAGACAGGGTTTCACCATGTTGGCCAGGCTGGTCTCGAACTCCTGACCTCGGGCGATTTGCCTACCTTGGCCTCCCAAAGTGCTGGGATTCCAGGCGTGACCCACCACACCCAGTCTGCTCTAATTCTTATATAGCTCCTGCAGTGTGTCCTTGTTACTATGTTCTAACTGCCTACTCCTAAGTGCTAGCTTGGACAAGTTGCCTAAACTTTGAGCCATGTTTCTCTTGTTGCTACAGAGATGATTTTACTACTAATGACTAACTCTATATGTTTCTTCCCTTCTTCCCCCACTCTCATAGATAGTTCTGGCAGGGTGTCTCCTAGGACCTGGTACTCTTTATCACCTTTCTGTGGCCTCCATGTGTGGACCAGGACACCCCTTTAGGGCATTATTGCCCTAGAGAGTGGGGAAGGGCCTATATATTATTGCCCTTGACCTAAAACCCTGGAGTCAATGTCAGTCTTAGGCAGTGTGGAGCTGCCAGGGTCTCCCTGGTTTGCACCCCATGCCTTCTCATCCTGCCAGCAGTGCCATGGGGCAGAAGGGATGTAGAGTATGGGTACCCAAAGGAAGGTTAACATATACTTGAGTGCACTGCCAAAGCCTGCGTCTCCTAGGAATTGGACTCACTGGGTGATATCCATAGGTCAGAGCAACCTACGAAGTCCTTTTTTGAGTGAATGTGGTGGTTTCATCAGGACCAATGGAGGGAAAACATCTACTATGCTAGGACACTCAGTAGCTTCCAATTCCGTCAAGCCAAGCCTTCGTCATAAATTATCTCTGCCCCAGACCTTTGTTTTTTTTTTTTTTTTTTTTTTTTTTTTTTTCCCAACTTTTTTTTTTTTTTTTTTTTTTTTTTAACCCAACAAAGCCATCGGGTACTTACTTGAAATGGTACAAAGAAAGTTTTAGAGGGGCCTGTGGACTGAGTTCCTTTATCTCTCTCTATTCTCTCTGCCACCCCGAGATTCCCATTGTTCAGGAAGGGGTTACTGCAAACCAGGCAACCTCTCTTTCACTCAACAAAGAAATTTAGCAGTCTCTGAGGCTGTGTCACCTTGCCAGCAGAAACATTGAATGGCAATAGTACTGAGAGTCAACACTAATAGCCGACGCCAAATTAAACTGCCAGACTCGGTGTGTTGTAGCTCTGTCACCTCTTGAGACCTCTGATGTGAGCACCGGGGCTTCTGCAGGAAATTCATCAGCTGTAGTTCATGACGCATCATCTTTACATATCTGTCCATCTACATTTGTCAGCAACAGGCAAGCCTTAAATGACTTCAGTGATTGGTATACAGATTGCACCACCTCCAGACATAGTAAACAGGGTTTTAACTCTTGGGGCTCCTTCAGCTCTGCTTTCCTTCCAGACAAGGCCTTGTTACTGGTGTTCCGTTTCTCCTTGTGTCAGGTAGTAACGGGCAAAGGCTGAAGAAGAATGTCTCCTTTCTTTTCCCTACTAACCAGTATCTCAAATGTTTCCCTTCATTCCAAGTCAACTGTTTTCTGAACACACATTCTCTCTGATGTGCATTTCTTTGAATGTTTTCTAAAAATGTATATTTCCTCATTAATGGCTAGATTTACCATGACTCTGATGGGGAAGATCAGAAGTTTAGTGCAGGCTCATCTTGTAATCAAACTTGTTTGATTCCCACTGGAGAATGTCTTTGATTTTTCCATGCTTTCCAGGCAGATCATCTTAGTATAATACTAGTTGCCAATGGGCCAAGATGAAGGGCTGGCTGATTTTCAGAATATTTTCAGATGCTTAAAATTCTTACTGGCCATTACCACCTTATATGTTTATTTTGCACATTTATCAATACCATCAAGCTCATGCACACTCTTAGGTGTAAGTAGATGCAAATGTGTTTTTTTTCCTTGCATGCCTTCCTAGTGTGATTTCAAAAAGAACAGTCCCAAATATATAAAAAGTAGCGAAGGAGATGGGAGCCTCCTGCTTTTGGAACTGCATTATGAGCTTTAATTGTTTTTGGTGGGGGAGGGCTCATTGAAAAGGTGTTATATTCCTCGTGCATTTTTTTTTAGAACGAAGGCTATACTTGTTCACAAGCTATATGTGTGTTTGTTTCTGTTTTTAAGGAGACTGAGCATCTTTATGGTAAGAGTGATGCTTTCTTAGCTTTCTTTTCTTGGTAATAGAGCACTTGATGCTGTGCCTTAGTGACTGGGAAATGCTGCCCCATGCTGGGTCATGCAGGCCACTGGGAGGCCGCAGGCTGTGGGCAGTGCTTCCCTGTAGGGTATTAGCATCATCTGGCAGTTGCTTTCATTTGGGGCACCCAGTCAGTTCTTCACATTTTAGGCCTCTGGCTCATAGTGTGTTTGATGACAATCCTGAGAGGACATCTCTGGTGTCTCTGGTGGCTCTAGTCACCAAAGATGCTGGGGTGGGGGGCGTTGAGAGTACAGCAGGGGTAGGCCTAATACACTAATTGGAAGTGGCAATCCATCTCACCTAAGTATGGAGAAGGCTTGTTTAAGTGTCATGAGATAGTCTGAATTTATCTCATGGGTAATCGGGGTGTGGTTAGAGGAGGTGGTGGGTATAGATGTACTAAGATTTCTAGGAGTTGGCCTGGCATGGTGGGTCACACCTGTAACCCCAGCACTAAGGGAGGCTGAGGATGTGGATCACTTGAGGCTAGGAGTTTGAGGCCAACATGGCGAAACCCATCTCTACTAAAAATACAAAAATTAGCTGAGTGTGGTGGTGCGTACCTGTGATCCCAGCTACACAGGAGGCTGAGGCAGAAGAATCGCTTGAACCCAGGAGGTGGAGGTTGCAGTGACCTGAGATCATGCCACTGCACTTTAGCCTGGGTGACAGAGCATGAGACCCTGTCTCAAAAACAAAACAAAACAAAAAAGCCCAAGAAAAAGATTTACAAGGGTCAATAATTGATAGAGGTGAAGCTGGGAGATGGATACATGAAATTCAACAGACATTCTCTCTGCTTTTGTATGTGTGTGAAAATTCACCTAATGCAAAGCTGAAAAAATCTTAAATGTCTTGAAATGTTGGTTTATGGCTCTGTGAATTGAAGTGACTGGATTTGACTATGATCTCAAGTTGTTTAATAGACAAACTCACATCAAGAAGTATCTTTAGTGTTAATTTTACATGGATCTCAAGAAGGATTCAATGCAGGCTGTGGTTTTTTTTTTTTTTGGTGTCTTTAACCTTCTCTATCCATAAAACCACTGGTTTTGGTGTCAGACTTAAGCTTAGGTCAGCTCCATGCTGCTTAAGGGAAGCCTGACATTTGATGTACTTGCCTAGGTTATTGTCTGGTACTTCAAGAAAGCCAGTCTCCCTCAAACCCTCCCCCTCATTACTCTGGAATTCTCCTGACAATTGTGGCTGTGGAGAAAGGGAGGCAGTGCTCACAGGACCACATCCACATGTACGGTGTTTTTATGCATGCTTCATCCTGCTTGAATTTCATTCCTCTTCTTCAAAAGGCTCTCTTGATTCAAAATGCAAGACACTCTTTACTTCTACTAAGGCTGTTCTACACATCGAGGCAGACCATGGCATGCAAAAAAGCTTTATTGCATAACACGAAGATTAAATATCTTACACAGTTCAGATTCCAAAGAGGTTTCATGAATTTACAAATATTAAGGAGAACATGCTTAGGATGAATTCACAGAATGCAGTCTTTGGCTGATTAATATGCAAACTACAATCCACGATGGAAAAAAAGTGGGAACAAGTTTCTGCTTTGACTGCGGTGAGGTCAAGGCCCAGCATGTAGAACCAGCAGGAGAGAAAACAAAACAAAACGGTGGAAGGAAATGCTTAGAATGTAACTCATGACTCATATCTTAGAAATGTTTGGAAAGAGAACATCTTTGTAAAATGATAGACATCTAGCAATGGCAGAGCCAAGGGAATCCGCTTTAGTACGAGATGGCTCTGTTTAAATTCATATGGAGGTGAATATGAAACATGCAGATGGTTAGAATAAGTCATGGGGTAAGAACAAATGGAGACCAGCCACCGAGGGCCACGTTTCAGAGGCTGTGACTTGAGGGGGCTGAGAGGAACACTTAGATCACTCAACTGGGGATTACAATGGGAGTGCTGACAACCCTCACTAATTAGGATGCTCTCAGGCAGCTCTGTAATATGCTTCGGGGATCTGCTGTCGGTAAACAGTGTTATATTCCGGGGTTGCTGTGTCGGGCGCCTCTCCACACTACAGAGACTTTGCATGCTTTGCTGCTAGCAGTCATCTTGCTTCCAGCTCTTCAACACTCCAAGGAACTCAGTGCCCTTCTCCCAGAGACACAAAGAATTCTGAGTCTACCCACAGTCTCCTCCGCAGGCAGAAGGTGAAAGATGACACCTGCAAACACACAAACTAATTATAACCCTATTTAGTTCCTGTGGGCAAACCTCTCCATCCATCCCTTTTGCCCTTTCCCACATTTAATTCCTATTTGGTAAGGAGGGAAGGATTATTTCTGGAAACCAGCCTTTCCCCTCCAGCTCCCGTCAGCCGCCAAACACAGACGAATCATCCTGTGGTAATTAACAATCTCATCTTTAGGAGTACATTTTATGGTACTCTTGGTCAGGTAAATTCTAAATTAGCTCAGTTAAAACAGGTCATAAGACACAGCACTGCCGTCCCTATTAGCTCCTGGACTTCTGCCAATGTACTGCACTATTTCGGGAGCTGCGCTTCTGGCAAAAGGAATCATTACCCAGAGATTATGTGCAGGGGGAATCTGTGTGGAGGACATGCAGCAGTGGCACCCTTCCCTCCTGTCTTCACTCGCAAGTTCTGGGGTAATAAATGAAGAATTGGAAAGAATTAATTTTGGGAAGGGGAGCACGCGAGGGTGCCGAGGGAAAGTTGGGGGATGTGACAGTACCCCTTGGTCAGCCAGGCGTGGGGCAAGTCTGCTGCTAGGTTTCCTTTTGGGATTCCCAGTGGCCTTGAAGAGGTTAGAGGGGCTTTGTGAACACCTCCACGAGGGGTTTACTGCCCCAGGCCATGCATAGAGAGAGGGATTTAGTAGAAAGAGGCTGGGGGCCCTAGGCTCTTCTTGGAAAGAAATATTTGCGTACCTTGGGCAAATCACTATATCTTCTTGGGTCCTGTATTTTCACCTGCCAATCGAGAAGATTGGGCATCATGACCTCTGAGATTCCTTTCCATCTCAAACGTCTTGTGACTCTTTCTGCAAATCAGTGGAGTTGTCCTAGGATGTTTGCTTGACTCCCTGGAGACAACCATGGGTTTCGTTTAGGGCACAGTTGCCTCTGGTTCTGAGGGCACATCTTTTTAGAATTTTTATTTTACTGGTGACTTTTGATATTCTCAGCTCCAGGGAAACAAGGAATTCAGAACAGAATCCATTGTGTTCTGAATGCAAAGAGGAGATTATACTTACCTTTAGAAATATTTACAAATGATGTTTTTTGAGGATCTACAGTATTCCAAAGCAGTTTGCTAGGATCGTGTGTGTGTGTGTGTGTGTGTGTGTGTGTGTGTGTGTGTGTGTACTGTGAGGGTAAGGAAGGGAATAGGTTACTGTGATGAACTAGATACTCTCTTTGTCCTTAAGCATCTTGCAAGCTAAGGAATACTGATGTGGACTCAAAGAATTCAAGAAATATATAAAGAGGGTTGAGTTTGAGTTGACTATGAAATATCCAGTGAAGAAAAATGAAATTGGAATGAGAGAGAGGAGGAGCAACTTTTAAAAGCACCGTGGCATTAGGGTCCTACCTAGATCTGAGATGGGGCACATTTGGTGGTCCTTGAATTTGGGGCACTGGTATCAATAGGGATTCCGCAGATTTATGTCCTTTGGGTATAATTTATTAAGAAAGAGAGCCTGAGAAGTGTAATGTTAAGCCTCAGACTCTGTGTTATATGGCTGGGGAATGGGAGGATGAATGTAGGAAGGGAATTGAAACAGTGCTTCAGCAATAAGGAGTTTAAATTGGATCCACAGGGCAATGAGAAACCACTTTGGGGCATTGAAGGATGGGTAGGCATGCTCACCATGATAGCAGACAACTTTGGCAGTAGTCAGACGGTGTGGAGACATCACCAATATTAGAGTTTAATAAAATGATGGTAATAGCTCAGATCACCAAAGATGAGATGTGCAAAACTTTGTGAAATTTTAAAGGGAAAAAAGAAATCTCATCCACATTGGAATATATACAATATTTATTTAAAGATACTCATATACAGATCCAAAGATGCACAGTTAAAAAGAAAAAAATCTTTGCTACCATTTTAAACAAAAATATATCCCAGGCATGTTTTACTTACTTTACATATTATCTCATTGAATCCTCACAACAACACTATGTGGTAGTATGACTTTATTTTATAGGTGAAGAAACTAAGTCTAAGAGACATTAAGCAACTTGCCCAAGGTACATAGTTAATAGCTATGGAAGATCAGTTTATAATAAACAGAGGGTCTTTCCTGGAAATCTAGGTTAGTCTGATTCCCAGTCGTATTCCTTATGCAGTGTAACTGAATTCATTCATCAAACATCGTGTTTGTTATACTATATTTATATTTGTGAATATTGAAGTATTTTAAGGCCAATGGGTAAAATATTTAGGGTATTATTTTTATTATTATTGTTATTTGTTGATATGGAGCCTCCCTTAGTCACCCAGGCTGGAGTGCAGTGGTGTGATCTCGGCTCACTGTAGCTTCTGCCTCCTGAGTTCAAGCAATTCTCCTGCCTCAGACTCCCGAGTAGCTGGGATTACAGGTGTGTGCCTCCACACCTGGCTAATTTTTGTATTTTTAGTAGAGATGGAGTTTCATCATGTTGGCCAGGCTAGTCTTGAACTCTTGACCTCAAGTGATACTCCCGCTTTGGCCTCCCAAAGTGCTGGGATTACAGGTGTGAACCACTGTGCCTGGCATCAAGGTAAGATATTAACATGATGCTAGTGAGATCCAGTGCCCCCAGTCACAAAGATTTCTGAAAACAGTTGGTAGAAGTATAATAATAATCATTATAGCTCTTGGTATTTAGCACAAACATCAGAGGGTGCCCTTCAAGTGAGAGAGGAGGTGAATTTATACCTTTGAATGAGACTGTCATTTTCACAAAGGAAGGAAGGAATACAGATGGACTTTCTCTTGTTGGCTTTTGATTTACATACTTGAAGAAGCGTTCCTGAATTTTTCCTTTGGCCTCAAAAGACCGGGAGTAAAAAGGGAACCTCGTGTAATTCCTTTTTTGAAACCAAGTGCTTTTAATGCCTATGTGACATAGAAATGGTTTTCTTTTACATTAAATACTGATATCTTTGTCTCTTCTTGAGTTATTGTCTAACTAACATTAAATTGGAAAAGATGAAGTTGACAATTCTCTCATGTTGAGCAGTGGGCATCTCCACTCATGGCAGGATAGAATTAAGATCACTAAAGGTAAAGTCAGTGGGAAAATGAGTGAGTTAGGTACATTTTCTTTTAAGTGAATATGAAGCGTTTTTGCATTTCCTCGTACTAAAGTAGAACTTTATGGCATTGGCTACTGTAGGTTCTTGGAATAGGTACCCCTTTAGGCAATGCAAAATGTTCTCCCTGGAAAGTTGGAAACTGGTGTCTTGTTTGAAATGGCTTATAGATAAACCTCTTTCTGAGGAAGAGTGGGGACCAAATGGTTCCTTTATACTTATAAATACACGAGTCATGTGTCTTCTCCCCATTTACTCTTTCCACTTTTATGGTCATGGTTGTGGTTGCAAAGAGCAAAGTCCACTGTGGTTAGTTTAAGCAAGAAATGAATTGACATGAAGGATATTCAGAGCAGGAAGAAAGACACTTGGGGGCCAGCTTCTAGGAGGATCACTAAACTGCAGGAACTGGCCTGATGGGAAAGCTCTGAAGCTGCTGAACAGATGCCGGGACACCACAGTTATTGCACCTGCTGCAGCTACCTGCACTGTTGCTACTTTTGTGTCAGAAATACTATCCTGAACTGCCAGAAAAAGTCTACCACCAAAACCTGCATGCCTCTGCCATGTCTCTCCCCAGGTACGAAAGGTGTCCCCCTCAGCCCACCTCATATATCACATGCTTTCAAAACACAGTGTCACCTTTGTGTGCCTGATTGGCAGAGCCTAAATCTCAGGCCCATGTCCTCCCTGCAAGGGGAATGGGCATTTGCATTTTACTTTGGGGAGGCTGGAGTCACAATGTAAGGATTTCCCCAAGTAGAGGAAGTCTATTCCAAAGACAGTGGGCACCATGCATGTAGTAGATGTCACTACTCCATCCCAGGTAGCTACTTGTTTCCAAGTATATGAAGGAGAAGACTGTCAGCAAGGAAAGAGGACAGGAAACTTATATTGAGAGACTCAGGGGTAGATGTTGTAGGTGTGCTGTTCATATCCATATCTGATATGGTTTGGCTGTGTCCCCACCCAAATTTCATCTTGTAGTTTTCATAATCCTCACATGTGATGGGAGGGACTTGGTGGGAGGTAATTGAATGATGAGGGGTGGTTTCTCCCATGCTATTCGTATGATAGCAGGTTCTCAGGAGATCTGGTGGTTTGACAAGGGGCTTTCCCCTTTGCTTGGATCTCATTCTTCTCTTTCCTTTCGTCATGTAAAGAAGGACGCGTTTGCCTCCCCTTCCAGCGTGATTGTAAGTTTCCTGAGGCCTCCTTAGCCATGTGGAACTGTGAGTCAATTAAATCTCTTTCCTTTATAAATTACTCAGACTAGGGTATGTGCTTACAGCAGCATGAGCACGGATTAATACACTGTCAGAAATCACCATATTGAGGTGCTGCTGCCACTCCCAGCTGCCACTGTCTGCATAGCTTAGCCTGAGAGAGTACTCTGAGAAGCCAGAGTGGGGGTGCTGGGAAAATTAACACTGCCCCTTTTGGCTGTCAATAAATTGCTGACCTCAGCTGCCTTGCCCCTTGGGTGGGGTGCCCCAGAGGCTCCTGTTTTACACTGTGCCCCAGAGTTCTCCCTGGCTTTAAGCCCTAGTTGTCCACAGTGGTAGCTGGCTTGGTAGCAGACCCTCTAGTGACTTTCTTTCCTCCCGCATCACTTCCTCACTTACCACTGGTGTTTCCTGTACTTCTCAAATATTCTACCTCCGCCTTGTCTTGGATCTGCCTCAGGGGGACCCATGCTTAAGCTGACCTGCTTTGCCATAGGTGCTCTAACATTTATTATGAGTAAGATCTTTGAGCATCATCATGCAGTAGTGCTTAATGAGGAAAGCCAGGCTCACTTCCCAGCCTTGACCTCCACACAAGGCTTTTCCCTCTCTCCCTCTGAAGTCTGTGTGGAGTGAGGCTGCTCCCTGGCAGGGCCATGCCCTTAGGTCTTCAGGCTCTGCATCAAAGGCCCTCACAGCTTCTCTTGGCTGTCCCCAGGATATTTCAGGCTAGACAAAAATCACTCCTAGGACTATGCTTTGCACAAATGACTGCTGAAATACTTTCAAGGGTTTCAGCCTACTTCTTTCAGAGCTCTTCTCTGCTCTTTTTGAGGTGGCAGGAGATGAGAGAGAGCAAAAGAGAAGATTTGTGAGCCTTTACAATGCCAAGAAATCTAGGCTTTTTGCCTCCTAAGACCAGATTCCCTTGCAACAGAGGGAGGTAATTTCCACCTTGTGCTACAAGAAAAAATAAAGCAATCATCTCTCCATCAGTTTTCTAGTGTAGAGTTCTTTCAGGTAATTTTGCATCCAGTGGTGCGGCTGTCAACAGAGGCTTAGCAGGGCTGAGCTACCTGCAATCTTTTACAAAGGACCTCCGCGGGAGCACTGGTGGAACTCTCTTCTCAAAGAGTCTGCATACTCTATGAAGATCAGAAAATTTTGTGTATGGTTTTGGAACATAGAATGGAACACAGTTTCATGACCCTTTCAGAGCATGCATCTATAAGAATGGCTTGAAACATGGAGAAACAGGTGCGCTTTCCAAACATGCTCTCTCTCCAGGACCTGGCTCTTGACTGGCTCCAGCTGCCATTCTAACCCTTCCATGGGCGGATGGGGTTTCCACACTCCTGCCCCTTTGTTCTTTCCAGATATAAAAGTCAAACACTCTGAGTGCAGTACCTTTTCTCTGAAAACACTTGACCCACAAGTTCCACAAACACTCTGTTTTCAAGTTGTGGAGAACGGAGGCACAGAAGAGAGAAGTGATGTCTTTAGAGTTATTCGGGGCACGGAGGGAAGGAGAGCTGCCTCAGAAAATGCTCCCTTGAGAATTAGACAGAAAGGCTTTTATGCCACTTAGTGCTTGAAAAGAACACTAGAAGGGGCCAGTGTGGAGGGCACTTGAGGACGAATTCAACAAATACTGCGAAATATAAGGTTTTTATTGTTTTTCTCTAAATTATCCTTGAGAAAATAGGGAGTTGTTTTATAGCTATTTAATGACTATCTAATTTAGAGCTATTTAATGAGTTTTTTTTGAATGCCTACTACATGCTAGGCAATATTCTAGACCAAGGGTCAGCAAACTTTTTTGCAATGGGCCTCGCAGTAAATATTTCAGGATTTGTGGAGCATACAGTCTCTGTAACAACTGTCTGCTTCTGCCATTATAGAGTAAAAGCAGCTATTGACATATGTAAGTGCTGGGCCTAGCTGTATTTCAGTAAAGCTGAATTTAAAAAAAATTGTCCAGATGTAGTGGCTCATACCTGTAATCCCAGTACTTTGGGAGGTTGAGGCAGGACAATTGCTTGAGGCCAGGAGTTCAAGACCAGACTGGACTACATAGCAAGAACTCATCTAAAAAAAAAATAAAAAAAGCTGGTGGAGTGACGTACACCTGCAGTCTTAGCTACTCAGGAGGCTGAGGTGGGAGGATTTCTTGGGCCCAAAGGTTGAGACTGTGGTGAACTATGATAGCACCACGGCACTTCATCCTGCACTCCAGCCCCTGTCTCAAAACAAAACAACCTTAATTTACAAAATTGACCCACAGGTTGTAGTTTGCCAACCCCTGCCCTAGACACTGGGGGATATATTAGTTAATAAAACAATGCTTCTGCCTTCAAGGAACCTATATTGATATAAGTGCTACTTTAAAATCGGAATCCTTACCAATAGGTACTGTGACTTGGGACAGATGATCCAGTGACAGCATTTATGTGGATTAAAAAAAGTCCTGGGTGGAAATAAAGGCAGTGTGCCCTGGAAATTTATTTGAAGTGACCAAGAAAGTGATCTGAAAACACACGGATGTGAAACATGCTTGGGATGAGTTTGAGTGAAATGACTGCATGTAATGTGAGATTAATAAGAAAGACATATTTCTACATTGATATTTCTAAATTAATTTTGTAGGTATAATTTAGATATGGATGTTAATTAAAATAAAATACTATTGCTCTATGTAGGAAGTTGAGTATTTCATTCACATTCCAGATATTGTATATTTGAGCTGACCAACATTTTTTCGAGAGACCTTCTTTTTGGAGAAGTGGGAAGTTTCCTCCTATTTTGTCTTCCAAGTTACCTTCATCGCCTCACTCCTTCACCTAGCTTTCTCCCCGCTCCTACCCCTTACAGGCATATCTTGACAAAGCTGTCAGAGTGATTATTTAAAAATGGGGCTGGGCGCAGTGGCTCACTCCTGTAATCCCAGCACTTTGGAAGGCTGAGGTGGGTGGAAGGAGTTTGAGACCAGCCTGACCAATATGGTGAAACCCTGTCTCTACTAAAAATACAAAAACATTACCTGGGCATGGTGGTGCACACCTGCAGTATCAGCTACTCGGGAGGCTAGGGCAGGAGAATTGCTTGAACCTAGGAGGTGGAGGTTGCAGTGAGATGAGATCAGGCCACTGTACTCTAGCCTGGGCAACAGAGCAAGACTCTGTCTCAAAAAAAAAAAAAAAAAAAAAAAAAAGGTAAAAGGAATTCAGATCATGTGGCTTTCTTGGTTTGGACTCACCGGTAGGTTCCTACCACATTTAGAATGTCACTGAATGTCCTTTCCATGGCCCACAAAGGCCAGCATGCTTAGTCCTTACTGTGCTCTCCAGCCCTGTTTCCCACCACTTCTTCCTCCCTCCCTTTGATCCAGCCTCATTACCTCCTTCTAGTCCTTGACTCAGGGCTTTGAATTTGCTATTCCTTCCCTCTGCATGGCTCTCCCTCAGATACCCATGTGTCTGGCTTCTTCAGTTCTTCCAGGCTTCTGCTGGAATGCTACCTCCTCAGACTGGCTTCTCTGATTGTCCTATCCAAGGAAGCCCCTCATTCCTCTCCAGCCCCTTGATCTGCTTTATTTTTCTTCATAGCACTTACTACTTTGTTATATATATGGTTGCACATTTGCCCATCTCCTTCACTGGAAGGTAAGCTCCATGAGGGCTTTTTCTTTCTTTTTTTTTTTTTAAATGCTGAATTCTCAGTGCCTAGACTAGTGCCTTGTATATAGTACAGAGTCAGTGTGTATTGGTCTATTTTTATGCTGCTGACAAATACATACCTGAGACTGGGCAATTTACAAAAGAAAGTGGTTTAATGGACTTACAGTTCCGAGTGGCTGGGAAGGCCTCACATGGCAGCATAAGACAGAAGAGAGCTTGTGCAGGGAAACTCCCATTTTTGAAACCATCAGATCTCCTGGGACTTACTCACTATCATAAGAACAGCAAGGGAAAGAGCCACCCCATGATTCAGTTATCTCCCACCAGGTTCCTTCCATGACATGTGGGAATTGTGGGAGTTACAATTCAAGATGAGATTTGGGTGGGGACAAAGCCAAACCATGTCAGTCAGTCACTATCAAGTACATGAACAAATGAGTGAGTGACTATATGATGTGTATTGAGCAACAAGCTATGTGCTGGACATTGTTCCTGCTGCTTCAGTGTATATGCCAACTTCTTTTGCACATGTTATTCCACATATGACATAGGATAAATAGATCTCACTTTGGTGCAAATAGATTGCAAATGTCATCAAAGGGTATACAATCAATTAATAACATTAACTTTTATTCACTTTAGAAGTCTCTATGTTGCTTTGGTATGGCCTTCATTTTATCTTTGGTTAAGGCCAGCCTTTCTCAGTATCTCAGAGCTGTTTAGCCTACTTTTTTCTCCCTTAAGGGTACAAAGAAAGTGTAGTTCTTGCTTTGTTTCCTTTCTTCTATTTGCATATATCTTTTTTTTTTCAGCCCTCTCTATAGAATTGGGATTCCTTTAATACAACTTTCAGGCATTTTCTATAGTTTGGATGCCCAGAGCAAGGCAATTCCACAGTAGCCAAGCCCAGAGTTCTAGTATGACCCTTCCCTTAATCTAAGAAACGCTTTGGATAGCTAAACTGCATTTCCTAAGCAATGAAGTATGTTTTCTAAGCAAGGAACATTTGCTGTTCTTTTTGCTTTAAGACTCACACATATGGCCTGAATCCACTGACTTCTCTTTCAAAATTTCTTTTGGAATCTATATTAAAGTGCGCTAATCTGGAGCATTTGCTTGAAAGCTAAGACCTTAGCTATGAATTAACACAGTCACAGTGTTTAAAATGAGCAGATAAGGTCTTCTCTATCCTGAAGAATTGCTGACTGGGTTACCCAGCTCCTTCACAGAGGTCACACATAGTACAGTGACCTCTCCATTCAATGCTCCCTTTTCTCTGCTCCTGTACTCATGCCATCCTTCATCTGGCTCTTTCCACTGGCAGCTCTTCCCATCTTACCATCGACCTTTGCCTTCCCCACGTGTTCACTTTGAATGATCGCAAGGACGCTCCATTGTCTTCTCATTTCCAGGTATTGTTTTGTCACCTTTTTAGGCTCTCTCAGGTATTTCATGTGGGTGCTCCGTCTTCCAAATGACGTCTCACGCTCTCTGTGTGCGTCAGCATTAATCTTGGTGACAGTTCCAGTGTCTGTAAAGGATTTCTTTCACCCCAAGGGCCAGGCCAGATTCTAAGTCTGTGGCCTTCTTTTTCGTAAGTCTTTGAAAGCTTTTTTTCTGAGAGGCACATTAGTTTGAAATCTTTTATTCCTCCTCTAGTGTGAGCTATAATTGTTGGGAATTTCTAATCCAATATTTTTTTCAGGTACTCTCTGTGACTAGCCTGCAGGTGAGGTCATTAGCTCTTTGCCCACAGAAACTACTTTTTACTTGATTTAGCTTCTACATGATGTGTTTTTCAGGTTGAAGTAAAACCGTTTATGCCAACTTGCTTGTCTCTGGCTTTTGCTATAATTTTCCAAAGAGATATTTTGCCTTGTGTCTTTATCATGATATAGTGGCTTGGGTATAAGATGAGGAGACACAGCTGTTTGGATTTTAATGCTCAGTTGATCATTGCAATTATTTGCAGTTTTTGAGAAGTAATGTTTTTGGAACTGAATTATCTTCTTAGTAAAGAGAGGGTAGCTCTGGAGTCTAAGCTAATGTGCCATTAGAGAGGGCCAAGTTTGCTAAATGAAGATTCTTTCCTTTTAATTTGACTGTTACTGAGGGTCTTCCTTAAAGTATATTTTAATAGTATGAATATTGTAGCAATGCATTTCTTCAGATTTATCATAAAATGGTTGATGCTCCTTGCAAAAAATTCAGACATGCAGAAATTTGAAAAGAAGTAGGAATACTAACAATAAATGGCCCATCCCTAATTTCACCACCAAGGGACAAGGCATTTTTTTCTTATAGTTTTTTTTTTTCTCTTCTGATGACATGGTTCAGTGCAGCTATTTTAATCAAAAGTTGGCAACTCACACAGTGGTCTAGGGCTATAGCAAAAACCTTGAAAACTTTGCCATTGCCTGTTACTTTAAATACACATTTTAATTCAAGTCACTTCTCAGCCTTGTAGATAGAGTAGATATCAACGCTGGAAGGAATCTTATTTCCCTTCCAATCTGACTCCTACTAATTGATGCATGAATGTTCTATACTTTTCCTAGAAATTGCCATCAAGGTTCTATTTGCCGGACTCAGACCTTTGTTTCTGTGGTTTCTTTTGCCTGGAATGAATCCTCCCCACCTCTGCAGGTTTAAACTATCCCCCTTTTCAAGCCCCTTAGACTAAAGCCTTACTTGATCCTCTCAACATTGATATTTCTTATTTATGTTTTTATTTATTCATTTGAATAGTGCAGTACCCTAAGCTGAGAATACCCTATTTCTGAAATCTTGATGGTTACATTTTCTATTTCAAAGATAATACAGCTTTTTCGTTTTTCAGAGATAGAGATCTTGTGTTGTGGGGAATGGAAGGACTATTCTCTCTTCTTTATGCATGGGAGATTAAAGTACAGATCCTGGTCTGGAAAGGACAGTTTGAAACTGAGGAAGAAGTGAAATTCAGAATGATGGAAAGTGTTGTACACTGTAGGAGCTGCCTCTCTGCAGGGACTGTTTTGGTATTGACTGGAAGACAAAGGGGACATTTACTGTTCCAGCTGGAGAGAAGCGGTTGTCAGGCATTAGTCTCATGGTGGGGAACTTCTGTTCATGGAGGTGGTGAATTGGCTTTGAAACGTGGTGGCCTGTATGTGAGGAAACTAAGGGAGAGATGCCTATGGAGTCTGGGAGCAGTGGTCTCACACCAAGTTTTGTGGGTTCTTCCCTGTGTTGCATCTCCCCTTTGTCCTCCTCAAATTTTCAGAAAGTTCCATTGAACACCATGGTCTGCCTAAGGCTGTGCACTGGGAAATTAAGGAAGAGTCAGCATCCTCACTGGGGACGAATTGGTACTGAGAATGCTCAGGTGGCCTGGAAAAGCTGGCTAAGCCAAGCAGTGATGCACAGAGAAGCCTAGTGTAGTAATCCAGATCTAGGCATGACACAAGTGGCAGCCAAGATGACCTCTGGGAAGCAAATACATCACTCAGGCACTTCAAAAATACCTGGGGAGGAAAATCTGGTTAAAGACCTTGCAGGAAGTAGAATACAGTAAAATAAGGAGCCTATGCCATTGTTTTTTAGCTTGTCAAGGAAAGGGTAATTCCAGGGCTAGAGAACTGAAGACTGATGGGTTGTATGTGAACTCAACAAATATTTGCTGAGCACCTACTCTGTGCCTGGCACAGTGCTAGGTACTGGGGATACAAAGATATCAAAGGAACTCTCTGTCCTGATAAAACTCATTAATAACATGTACTGGATTTTCTTGGTGGTAGCATGGAAATACAAGGCAAATGTTGTAGTAGAGATATGTATATGACACCACTTAAGTGTGAAGAATGGGCTGTCTGACTCTGCCTAAAAGAGTGGGAAAGACCAAGGAACAGCTCCAGGAGGAGGTGATGTATAGGCTGAGTCTTAAAGGATGAATGAGAGTTTAGATAAGATGGAAGAATACATTTTTGGCAAAGAGAAGAACATGACCTTATACAGAGGTGTGAAAGAGCATGGCTTTGGGGACAAGTAGAGTACCTTAGTAGAAAGAAAGGGCAGAAGGCCTGATTAGAATAGGGAACTTGGGGAAGGGGCAGGTGAGAGAAGAAGACAAGGTTTATAGGATGCACTAAAGTTTTTGGATTTTATGCACCTAGTGAGGTATAAATGTAAAAAACATGTATGCCAAAGAATTAAATGATCAACTATGCCTTTAAAAATAAATTATTCCGTGCCACTATAAAGGATGTTTTAAGTTGGACTCCCTAGAAACAGAGGCTGAGATGGGGATTGTTGTGTAAGTGATTAATTGAACGAGTGTTATTAGGGAAAATAATAAGAGAGCGAGGGAAATGGGACAGGGCATGGGCAGAAGAAGCTGGGAAAAGATGTGGTTTAAGGAAGAGTCTAGGCTCCATTGGATCTCAAGAGGAGCTCTGGAGTGTGAATTATACCAGAGATTGTCCTTGCTGCCCCTAAGGGGAGGATGGGGTCCCAGGCATCTCTAGGTAAGATGGCTCCACCAGTTGCAGGCAGTCCTTCAGAAAAGGATGTAGGTGTGAGGGTTAGCAGCTCAAATCTGCAGTGTCTGGGGCATAAATGCATTGAACGCATTAGCTAATAAAGGGTACCTGGGCAGGGCTCCAACAGCGTAGGCTATAGAGGATAAATCAGGATCATCTCACTGGAAGTGGAGCGACTCTAAGGAGTTGCCCGGAAACGCGTGATGTGTGGTGATGGAGAGAGAGGGGTAGATGTGAGAGAAATCTGTGAGGTAGAATTGATGGAATTTGGTGATTAGTTTGGATATGACAGTAGTAGAGGAGAGAGAGGATTCCAGGTGCACCTCAGTTTGGGATCTGGATGGCTGAAAGTTTATTGTCTAGGCGCTATTTTTTGATGGCGGGATTTAGGTGAGAAATAGATTTGTGAGCAATGTTATTGAATTTGGATTTGCTTTCCTCAAATTGGAGTTCCTTGCCAAATAGCCAGAGAATGATCATCGGTGGATAGGTAGAAATCCATTGCTGTAGCTCAGGAGAGAGAGCTGAGCTGGAGAGTTTTAGACATCATCAGAGAGTCTGGCAATCAAAGCTGAAGGACTGACGAGATCACACCCAGGGAGAGGAAGACAGTATGGACCATGGACAGCTCCATTGGGACCTTGTACCCAGCAGAAGCTTAGAACATGTAGAATTGAGTTACATATACTAATGAAGTGCTCTGTCTAGCTCTTAAACCCAGTTCCCCATTAGATGTCATTGACAAAAAAAATTAGTGGATTAAAAATGACATTGGTTGTACTTTTTGAAAATGTGACATGGAGATATGTCCAGTGAGAGACATGTGGACCCTCGGTTGCCTCTTTCTACTCCCAGCCTGAGCTTTTCACTCAGGGGTCTCACCAACCTTTCCCCTCTTCTCAGGGCTGGCTATGTGGGATTCCAAAAGGGGTATGCAGGTGTCCCAGGGACCTTCTTTCTCCAGGCACTTCTGAGTGAACCTGAGAGAGGCAAGAGACACACAAACAGACCTGTTAAAAGGGCAGAGCAATACTTTTATACTCACAACCCTAGGTGCCCTGCCCCTGGGGATCATAGGAATGGAGAAACCTTTATCAACATCTTTGTAGTCACTCACCATGTGAATTCTCAGAGGACTTTTGGCACCACCAGACTGTCCTTTGGTAAATCAAATGGGTGTAAAGCGAAAACATTTGGGCCTCAATTGAACTTGGGGCCTCATATTTTTGAGTTGCCAAGTAAATATGGAAATGGGAGAAGGGAAGGGCCCTGCCATCACCACATGTTTGGGCTGTGGAGGGGACTGTGGTGACTCAAAACCCTTCTTTTTTAGTGTCTACCAGACTGCCCCTACTCATTGCTCACCTGAGCAGTGCTGTTGCCTTTAACTTGTAATGGATGAACTAGTGCTCCTGGGCGGGGGGTGGGGAGGGTGGAGGGTGGGGTGTGATGGGAAAACACACACTCTGGGCACGTTAAATGTTACATGGCTCCACCTCAGGCAGCTGACAGATGGTGAATTATTCCACAAAATATTGACATACTCTGCTGAAGTACCCTGTTATTGAGACATTTTGACAGACCTAGTATTTCCATCTCTGTACAGCAGAAACATTTTCCCTGACATTCTTAAGCTATGGAACTCTATTGTGCAAAAATGGCATTTTAAAGCTTTATTGAGGTCTCATTTATGTATAGTAAAATGTGGTGATTCTAAGTGTACAGTTTGATGGACTCCCCACATTGAAACACAGAACCACTTCATCACCCTCAAAAGTCTCCTCCTTCCTCTTTCTCGTCAATCTCTTCCCCTGACCTCCAGTCCCAGGCAACCACAGATCTACAGTTTCACCTTTTCTGAGAATTAAAAAACTGCAAATATCAAGGAATAACTTATCCTCTGTTAAGTTAGGTAAGATAGTAACATGATCAATCTCATTAAAATCTACAGATGGCCAGGATTTTATATGCTTATATGGATTATATTTTTCAAAAAGTAAACAGAGAGAAAATGGCTTATTCAATAGGACGTGGATTTTGGTCACCTGAGGAGAAGTTCTTCCTGTACCTCTAGAGTCTAGTAGACAACTTAGGTTATTATGAGGATAATTCAGGTCAAACATATTTAGATCATCTGGGTTTTGCTGATTTTTGTGGATCTGGAATTTCTGGCTGATTAGATTTAGTTCCTTCATGAAAGTTGGTATAATAACTTGTCTAAGGATTCTCATGGCCTAGGTAGGGTGATTATTAATAAAATACACAAGCTAGAGATGGAAATAGTCAGCTTAGATCTTGAGGGTTGGAAGGTCTCTTAGAAATGGCTGCCTGAAGCAAACCACATTGCCATGTATATACCTACGCAACAACCCTGCATGATCTGCACATGTACCCCAGAACCTAAAGTACAATTAAAGGAAAAAGAAACAGTTGCCTGGTTGCATGGCATGATGGCCACAGGACCTCTCTTCCTTCCTCATTCACTTGACACCTTGTCATGCAATTGTCTCATCTCATTTCTACCCATTCCTGTGTCTGCTTTCATCCAGGTTAGGGGGACATGCACATAGCAGGATAGGTGGGAAGAAGGAACAGGTAATGGGAAGGTGGCCTTCACTGCTAAGGCTCATTGTTATGGGCCTCTCAGTTTTCCTCCCTTCTCCTGGAAGGCTCTCAGGTCCCCTTTGGTTTTTCGCTCCAGGGCTCTGCCTTTGCCCCAGGCTGAGCTCCTGTGGTGCAATACCCAGGAAAGTTTAAATCTTGACACTCTCTTCCCTTTGAGAATGCAGAGATTTTACCTCTCTTGAACCTGGTGAAGGAGGGTAGGGAGGAGTAAAAGAACGGATTTGTTATGCATGATTTTGAGCTAGGTACTGGGCTTCATGCTTTCATATGATATCTCTGATTAAAAATAATCTGTATTTGCACAGGCAATATGGGACAAGGTAGCTAATATTTATTGAGTGCCAAGCATTGTGCTGGGTTTTGTTGCCCCCTCCCCCCCTTTTTTTTTGTAGATGGTAAAACTGAAGCTCAGAAAGTGACTTGCCTGCGGTCACACAGCTGGTAAGTGATGTCTGTTTTCCGTCTCTTTCTCGGTGGGTCTGGTAGACTAGAGACCTTACTTGGAAGCTGGAGCATGTGGCAATGGAGAGGGCCAATGTCTGCAGTCCAAGGAATTCCATGAAGAGGGTGATCAGCGTTGTCTACCTGTTTGTGTGAGCATTTGCAATGACAGTGCGAGGAGGCAGCTACATCTTCTCCACCCTTTGTTGCCCCCTGTGGAACCTGCTTTGATCCTCACACCCTCTTAGCTTCTTTCTCATTTCCTATCCTGGGAACCAGTGTTTTAGAGCTGGGGCAGGTGGGTTTCCAGTCTCATGAGTTGGCAAGTGGAGAAGGGTCCTCTAATCTCACTGCTTCTGAAGACGCCATGTTATTGAGAACACAGTGGAACACTGACTTCATTTTCCTAGGGCATCCTCCATACACATGGTTATTACTGGGCTCTCCAGCACTCAGTGTCTGATTTCTGCTTTTTTGGCTCACATCATAGCGGGTGTTCAGGTCTCGCCTGGATGTTTGCTTGTATCCCGTTGACTTCATTTGCTACAAATGCAACATGGATCATGTGAATCCTGAAACATTTCTTACTTTTGTTCCTTTCAATGGCAGAGCTGAGGTAACCCAGTCTACATAGGGGTGTTACAGAAAGAGTTACCATCTAACCCGACTCATGTCTGATCATTTCCTGAGGTCATGCAGCATGTTTGATTGCGTAGCAATTCTTGCCTGTGACTTGGTGCTGCATCAGAATGGGGCTTCTAACATGATAGAATGACAAGATGACAGAAGCTCTGCAGGCTGGAAGGCCCTCTGTCCTACTCTAATGCCTTCCTCTGTGGTATGTTGGAGCTTAGAAATGGAGAGGAGGTAAGACAACCTGCAGAGACACACAGCCCTGCTAACTCTTCCTTCATGTCCTCTTCTTCCCTGGTGGCACAGATTTTTGGATAATGGAAGGATGGGGGCCTGAGCAGTGGAGTGTATGACATAGCTTCTAAATACTGGGGCAATTGTATTATCTGGCCCTTATGCATTTCCATATATTGGTTTCTCTTGCTTGTTGTTTAGAGACATTAATCACCAGACACAAAGGCTTCTCTAGCACTCCCTGGGTGCAGCCACTCTTCCAAGAGACTCCTACCCTCTTTTATTAGTGGCTTCCTGTGCTGGTTCTAGAACCTGGATTAGGGTAAGGCAAGCAAGATGCCAAGTGTGCAAAAATTTAAGGGTGCACTCACTCCCAGGGACATTCAAGTATAGAGTTGGCACTTGCTTGACCCAGAGAATGAGTTCTATCTTAGAGTTTGTGTCCTTACTTGCCTCACCATAGGCCCAGCTTTGCTGTGAACTTATAAATCATAGAAATGACCCTCTGAAAAGGCACACATTTCATTAAGACAGGGAGAGGGCCCATAGAACTTCAGCCTTTTGACAAAGCTGGCCTTTTTCTGTTGTCATTGGTACGGAAAATAAACTGTAATCATCTGTCTCCGGTCTGATTTGAACATATTAGTTTTCCTGAGGGACGTGTCAGCAGGTATAACCTACATGCCAGGGATTGGGGAGATAGCAGCAATGATGCTAATTTGAAAATACTTCTGTGGCACTTAGCAGGGTGTGATTTTAATTCATTTTTTGTCCCTTGATAATCATAAAGTGCTTTCAGCCTGTGAATATCCATTTTTGACCAGCATGCTCATACTTCATCTGGGGACTGCATTTAATGGCCCTGTTGATGATGGAATTCACAGGGGAATTGTGTAAAGTACAGATATTTGCTTTGTGGACAGAAACACAACTGATACTAACTCACATGGTTATTCTGTACAGTGAATTGTAGATGTGACTACTTGCCTATATGTGAGTATTGTTTGTGTACACACAGCTAATATTTGCATAGCCCTATAGGTTTATCCCAGGTATTATTAACATTGTATCATTTACTTCTTGAAATAATCCTATGAAATTCACTGAAGTTGCTTAGTGTAATGGGAAGAGCATAAACAATACCATATTGTGTGAATTCTGCCTTTCCTGTTTAACTGGCTGTTTGACCTTGAATAAATTACTTAATCTCTGAGCCTCAGTTTCCTCAACTGCAAAATGAAGATAATGATGCCCACCCTATAGGACTGTTAGGAGGATTAAATGAGTATACATAGGGTCTGAGTGCCTGGCACAGGATATGGTACAGAGTGAGAACTCAATAGCTGTTGGTTCTCTCCTTCCCCTGGTCCAAATTGGGGCTCATGCTCTTTTCAGTATAGCCCAGCTGTCCTGTCTTGACAGTGCTGCAGATACATCAGCTCTTGGCAGTGTTGGTGGATGGAGTCACAGAGGGTGAAAACCAGCTGTCGTTGAGTGTTGAAGGGTTGACTGTTCTCCTGCAAGCCCGGGTATGGCAGGATGGTTCCTCTCAACTAGAAAGAAGATCCCAGGGTAAAGGATGTTACCTGAGGTTCTTAGACTGAGGTCCAGAAGGCTTGGGAGGAGAAGGTGGCCAGGCCAGGCACTCCCCTGAGTCGTACCCCTGGGCACTCTCCCTCCTCCCACCTAGCTAGTGTCTGCACCAGGCCCCCTTAGAGGAGAGCCAGATTGGGGTCCTCTTGTTTCCTGTAGCCCCCTCATAATTTCTGGTGGCTCCTCTCTCTGAGTGGACAGTCCCTTTCCCCTCACCTGTTTGTTTCCATCTTCCTGCTTGCTACCTGGTATTAGGGAACTTCCAGCTACTTCCTGAGAGCCTAGGGACTTTGTGCTGGTGGTTTGCCACCCACCAGAATTTAGCTAGCACCCACCAGAACAAGAAGCTAGTTCTGTGTTCCTCTTGTCTCATTGCCTTATTTGGGGCTTGGTTGGCAAATTGACATTGGAGGTTCTATTCTTTAAGTCAAAGGCATATCTAACAGTGGGAGCCCTCAGCTCCATCTTAAGGTGATGAGAGTTGATTGCTTAGATTGAAAGACCTTTCCTTACCCCTTAAGCAGACGAGTCTTGGCTCTGGGACAATTGGGCTTGGAGTCAGAGGGTCGGAGTGTCTGTCTCGACTCTGCCATTTATTAGCTTAGAACAGTCAGTAAGCCTATGGAAGCCTCAGGTTTTCTTATATGTAAAATGGGAAGGATAATAACTCAACAAGATTCTTATGTATAAATAAAGCAAGTAGATAAAAGGCTTTAGCATGGTAGAAACAGAAGACGTAATTATTATGGGCCATTGCCAGCTCCCTCAATTGTCTTCATGCTTAAAGGGTGAATTTCAGTCAGATTACTTCTGGACCACATTTTCTTAGTTGCCAAAATTCCTTCTTTTCTCCAGGAATTCTGATGGAATCCATAGGATCATTTGTTACATTCGGCAGGAATGTGAAAATCTGACCATGGCTGCATACGTGCTTCTTACCTCTGCTGGCTGTGCCCTAAGCCAAGTCTCGTATGGGGGGCTGGCCATGGGAACCTGCCTGGAAGTGTGAACATGTCGTTCACTTGGGCTTGCTGGGTCTCTGCAATGGGGGCTACAGAATGTGGGGCTGGAGTGGATGGAGAGACAGCATAACGAGTTCAGAGAGACATTAATGGGTAATGACAATACTGCTGTGAGTCTGGATTTAGTCCCTCTAGGTCTTGAGCCCCAGCAGCTGCCATTGAGAAATTACTAGGCAGGGCTCTTAAAGGCGTGTTTTGTTTTTTTTAATCAGGGTCTTGTTCAGTTGCCAGGCACCAGGCTGGAGTGCAATGGCACGATCTTGGCTCACTGCAACCTCCACCTCCTGGATTCAAGCAATTCTCCTGCCTCAGCCTCCCAAGTAGTTGGGACTACAGGCATGCGCCACCATATCTAGCTAATTTTTGTATTTTTAGTAGAGACAGGGTTTCACCATGTTGGCCAGGATGGTCTCGATCTCTTGACCTCGTGATCCCCCTGCCTCGGCCTCCCAAAGTGCTGGGATTACGGGCATGAGCCACCACGCCCGGCCGCAAAGGTTTTTATTCATGAATTTGTCCCGTGACTGAGGAGCTGCAGATCATGCTATTCAAAATGTATTTCTCCAAACTGGTAAACACATAGCTGTCATAGGCAGAGCATCCAGTCAGACCTCTTCTCTCTTCTATGACATCACCTCACGCTTTCCTTCTTACCCTCTCCACTCACGCCATCATTCTCTCGAGCCCTCTTCTCCCTCTCTAATGACCGCAGCTGCTCGTGGCACCTCTGGGGAAGGCATAAGAAGTAGCCTCCCTTGCTGCCAAATCCAACCTCTGGGTTATTTATTATTTCAGAAGATACCTTGCTATTAAAGCACCAGGGCTCATGTTTCCTCGTTTCCTTAAGGAACAAATTCCATCATAGTCAAGGCCACACAATTAGGTGTACAGAAGCAGAGCCAACACCTGATACGAGGGACCTTCATTTAGGGGGAGTTCTGACAGCTGCCAGTGATTGCTTCTGCAGCAGCCAGTGCAGCAGTCAGATTTGTCTCCCTTCCTTTCCCTCCCTCCTCCCCTCACTTTCTTCCCTCTCTCTGTTTCTCTCTCTCTCTCTCTCTCTTTCTCCCTCCCTCTGTCTTTTTTTCTACCAGCAAACATTTCTTTTAAGAATTGCAGACAACATTTTTGGAAAAATCTAAATAAAGAGCAAATATAAAATGATTTACATAAGGGTCTTTTAAAAAGATGAAATGATAAAATAGTGCAAGGTTATTCATTATATTGCATCTCTGTGCTCAATGAAAACTAGAATATTTGGGGAGGTGGTCACACATTTCCTCCATAGTATTAAGGACAGTCTTTTTTATTTTTTTTATTTTTTTTTTCATTTTTTTCCCCTCAAGAGTGTTAGAACGCTCATAGCATGGCTAAAGCAGCAACAAACTCTCTGGCTTCCTCTCCCAGGGGGCTGTTTCTAGACCCTACCTTGACCTCTACGTGATTTCCATGGCTGCTCTGAGCCCTTAATGACTGGTCATCCAGGGATGGGTCAATCAAGTCTCATGCTGTTGTGGGGGTAAAAGGACAAGCTGGGAAGCCATTTGTATCATTTTACAGAGAAAAGGGTTAAAGATGGCAAAGTATGAGGGCTTTTTAAAGACAGCTCCAGGGAACATTAGGACATTAGGGCCTTTAAGTATCTGGCCTGGCCAATGACTTGAAACCTCAGTAGATGCCATCCCTCGTCTCACGACAAAGCCCCGTCTGCAAGCACCCCGCTTAAAGTAATTATCCTGGGCCTTGTATTTTTCATCCACCCTTGCTCTTTGTGTCACCCTGTTACTTCATTTATGCAGCCCCTGACCTTTTCTTAGCTTTCTTTCGCATTTCTGTGCCAGCCGATGGATACGACTTCCCTGGTTTTGACCTTTGGCCCTGCTAGAATTGGGTTTGTCCTCTGGGTCTGCCTCTTGCTGGTGGTTCTAATCACAAGTGGGTCCAAGACTCTCTTAGCGCCTGTCTAACCTGCCCTGATTTCCCCGACAGGCAGGCTGAAGAGTAGTGTCTCCTTCTACTCTGTGTGTGTGTGCGGGGGGTGGGGGCTGTGTGGGGGCAGTGACAGGAGACTGCTCATATCAAAGTCCACAAGGGGTATTTCAGCAATGAGCAACATTAGGCTGGGTGACTACTCTTCCATATTCTAGTTCACCTTCTCTTTGTGTTGTGTTTAAGCCATACAGGTCAGTGAAGTGTAGGGATGTGTCACTTCTAGCTCTGCCAGCAACATTTTATCTGGCCATAGCTGCTAGGTGAGATCTAACTACTCCAGCACCAAACTCAACCCAAATCACAGCCTCGTTGAATTTTGTGCCTTCCTCCTAGTGTTTCTGCAAGCGGCTCTTGATTAATCAGTGAGGTGTTTGTAAAGCTGAGATCTCTCATTGCAGACGTGACGAGCCATAATTCCTAATAACGGAGCTACCTTTCTCCACTTGTCTCAGCCTGAGTGAAGGGGCTCTGTTGTGATTTATTGCCTTGCTGCAAAACCTTTGATAAGTGGCCACCAAATAGCTCCTCATTACTCAAAACTCCTCCAATTCTTTAAACTAAAGTCCCATCCAAACCTCACACAAGCCACTTGTGTTCTGGGGGAAATGAATCAGGGACCTTCTCACTAAACTATTTTGGCATAAAAAAATATCATAAATGAGAGAGGAGAAAATCTTGTTTGCTAAAGGGCTGCTGGGTGAACTGCCTCTTGGCCTTTCGATAGCATCTTTGAAATGGAAATGGCCAGCTGCCTGACCTTCTGTTCAGTGACCCTTTTTGTACAAAGTCAAATTGCAGCCGCCGCAGAGCAGCAATTCACCTATGGACACAAACAGGATTTCCATTTTTTTCTAACCTTTTTTTTTTCCTGGTGCATTTGTTACCATGAACATTTTTTTACTAGTTACATAAAAGACATCATGCTTAAAAAAAGAGGCCCTTTACATCAAAAGGATTGTGACTCATAATGATTTCAAAATACTAGGGAAGTGTCTGTCTTTAATTCTGCTTTCTATTCTATTTTTAAAATGTAATGTGAAAAGGCCAGAGAAAAGACGATATTCTTGAACAGAGTTTGGGGTTGTTAATGTTTCTACTCTCTTCTTATGCTTGAGGGAAAAAAGTCTTGATTGTATTACGAAGGGGAAAATAATCCCTACCTTACTGTGAACAAAAAAAGAAAAAGAAAGGCAAGTTCTGTTTATGCGATTATGGTGAATCTCAGTCAATACGTAAATACCTTTAAGTTCTCTCTGTGGAGCAATTCTGAATTGGAATGAGGAGTCTGTTCTAAAAAGGAATTAGAACCTGGCTGTGCTGACCTTTCAGACCCTGTTGGAGCCTTTGGTACCCCTGTACCCCCCTCTATTCTCTTCCTGGTCCCCTCTTCCTTCTCTTTCTGCTCTGATCAGGCAGGGCAGAGCACCTTACTGAAGGCCGAGCATCAACACATTGTTTGGCTTGGAGAGTGCTAAGGATGTGTGCCCTACGGACTTTCCTAGGAGTCCAGGTGCTGCCCTACTTCTGATGCTGCTGCTTTGCTGGGGCCTCAGGGCTAGTGTGAGAGAGAGGTCTGCCTCCCACCCCATAGCCTACACCCTACAAATAGGTGCCTGTTCTTCACAAGATAGATGGGATTAGACAGAGGCTCACTCAGTGGCAAAGGGAAAATGACCCTTTCCTTGCCAAAGAAACTATAGAGACATGGTTCCTAAGGTTTTGATGGAAATGGATATTGAGATTCTGATTCCCAGAATAATCCTGTGAGGCTGCATGCAGAGAGTGAAAGGGGCAGATTCTGGGGATGGACAATTTTAAATTTGGATTCTGGCTTGGCCACTTCCTGGTAAACTGTATGACTGTGGACACGTTATTTAATGTCTTGAAGCCTCCTTGTCATCATCAGTAAACGGAAGGCTAATACTGTCTCCTGGGGCTTATGTGAAGATGAGATGAAATGATGTATGGGAAATTGCTCAGCCCAGAGCCTGGTGCATGGTCAGCACTCAGCAAACATTTCTTCCTTCTCCTTCCCACTTCACAGGTGAGGAAATGAAGGAAATGACAAGATTGGGATTTGATCAAAGCTTTTCTTTTTTTCAAACCCCAAGCTCATGGTCTCACAGATGCTCCCTGTGTAAATGGGGATCCAGTGACGTTAGTTAGTTACTCCTTATGAAATTTTCATCAATATTTGAGTTTCAAATAAATGTCTTCTGATTTGTTACCGGCTGAACTCGGATAACTGATGTTTACAAATATGCAGACTAGAGGAAAAAGTGAAAAAATTCCATTCTATCACCTGCTTCTTGTGGGGAGCATTTCTCTACCATATTGGGTTCTATCAAAAATAATTTTAAAAACCCTGAAACAAAGAACACTGAAAAATATTCCTTCTTCTCTACTAATCCTTAAGCCTTTCACTTTAATCCAACACTTGATCATTGACAAATAGCAATATGCTAGTTACATATCTAGTCTTACTGAATTCAAACATGTTTTCATGAGTCACAGTCAAAGCATATGTGACCTTTTAAATTCTCTTACTAATATATCATAAGCATTGTTTTTACATTGCTGTCTAGGCCTCATAATTTTAATTTTCATGGCTGTAAAATGTCACCTTCATTTTATATTATCAAACTTACCCATTTTGGCCTTAAATTTGTGTAGGCAATGCAAGCCCAGGGAGAAGGTTAAGAACACTTGTGTGGTGTGAATGCTCCAAATGGCCTGCAGTCATCACTTAAATGACAGTATATGAGTGATCCAGTGTCCCATGAACGGGGCTGAAGAAACAAAGAATATGAAGTTTGTGCAAAACACAAACTAGAACAGCAGATTTAAGCTCTGGTTAATCTTTTCCTTTGCTCTTCTTTTTTATTCAGTTTTTTTTTAGCCTGCTCTAGGCAGAATAGCAATAAAGACTCCTTGCCTACTGTGGTTGATCAGAGGTATCTAGCGCCACAAGTTCTGTTTTCATCCTGATAACCAGATATCAAAGGGGCTCAAATACATTGGGCTGCTCCTGATAGAGAACTGAACTTCTAGAGGCCTCTCTGAACTAAATCTATGACCCTCATGTGACAGGGCCATTGTTACTTGTGGAACACTATCTTACTGTTCCCACGTGAGGGAGCATGTTCCTTGCGGAAAGTAGGTAGGAGTTAAACCTTTTGTGTGCTCTTGCCCTCTGTGAAAATCCTTGTGGCGACTTGAGCTTCTATACCTCAGGCTTCATGAAGACAAATTACTTGATGAAAGTGAATTGCTATGGAGATCTTTGGAAAGTATCTTTAGAAAGCTGGAAAAAGTTTTTGAATTTCTACAGATATGATTTAATTTTTAAAACATTATATTTCACCTGCACAGTCAAATCCTTTGTCCAGTTCTTGGACTAACTAAGGTCTGAATTTATACCAACTTTCTCTTTGGCCTTGTGTCTGACGTTAGATACTGAGTGTGTGTTTGTTGAATGAATGAATGAAATCAGGAGTCTGAAAAGAGGTTAGACTCGTGGGCTTGCTAATGACTCTTTCCTTTACTCTCTATGAGTGATTGTAGATTTAATAATTTTTGAAAAATGCAAATGGTAAAAAGTTTTGGGAGTATATAGATTTAGATCCTTGTCTTGCAACTAACTTCCTTGTAAACTTGGGCAAGCCATTTTACTTCTAAGGCCTCAATTTTTGTATCTGTAAAATGAAGCCAGTGAGGTGTTAGTGGGCAGGGTGACTCTCCAGGTGTCCTTTCTCCGAGGCCAGCACCTTCTCTTTCTAGCTTGCTGCATCCCAGTACATTTCCACGTGGCCAGAAGGCAGCATTCTCCTAGATCTAGCCTTCTACAATTCCAGGATCAATTACTTAGCATCCAGACTCTGCAAAAGTAGCAAGAACAAGTGTGCTCAGTGTAGGCATTTGGGTAGATGTCAGCACTGCTGTAGGTTTTGTACGTCTAGGTTGGGCTCAGGAAATCTGCTGGAATTCTCTTCTCTTGGTGACCTTAGAGAGTTGGGGAGCTTTTGGGTGTATGTGTCCATTCAAGCATTGGTTAAATATGCCAGCAAGACTGATTTTGGACTTCATTATTTCATCTTTAGTTTACATTCTTGCTATTGTATATTTAATTACATATTTAACACTTTTTACTTGGATCTACAGATTTTCCCCCACAGAAAATCAAAACAAAACAAAAGTATATGGTCTTCTTTGATGTTTATTTTCTTAGCGAATGCTGCCACCATTCACTCAGAAGGCTAAGCCAAAACTCCAGGAGTCATCCTTGACCTTACCCTACATTCATCACCAAGTCCTCTTCAATGTAACCTTTTATATATTTCTGATTTCCCCCTACTTCTCTCAGGCTCCAGAACTGCCTCTCTAGTCTGAGTCACCATGACTTTTCCCCTGAGCACTATGGCAGCTTCCTAACTGGTCCTCTCATCTCTACCCTTGTCCTTTTTTGTCACTGATACGTTTTTGCCATAGGAAAGTCAGTGGACATGTCTTCCAGATTGGAAATTATGTCTCCCGTCCTGCTTGATCCTTTGTTTGGTCAGCCATGGCATTTTGGACAATGACCAAAATTCTTAACATCTTCTAAAAGCCTTAAGGGGTGTGGCCTTTGCCTGCCAGCCCTTGAGCTCCATGTTCCATCCTCATGGATCTTCTCTGATGCAGCAACATCCCTTCTTAAGAAGAGAGAGCGGTCCCATCTTGGCCCATGTCTCAGCCCAAGTTCTCTCTCTTCAGGGAAGCCTTGTCCAGTTCCCCTCAATATAAATACGTCTCCATGACCTAAGCTTTCCTAGGCACATGGGCTCTTCTTTTGAAGAACAGCAGATAAAGAAACTGAGGCTTAGAGGATTTAGTTAATGTGTCCAAAATTAAACAGCTAATAAACAGTAACTGAGATCTAGGGTCTAAATACCAGTAATGACAGATCCAGGATTCAGAACTGTATTTGATTCTAAACTCTCTGCTACTGACCACCATGCCAGAGATGGGAAATAGATTTTTACCTCACACAGTAATTTTGATTAGCAGTGCTGCCTATAGAAAAGGATTTCTGAGGTTGCATCCTTGCTTGGTGGAAAAGTACACAGTGTTTAATTAGTGATGCCTGTCACAGGTGAAGGATTGGAGAAGGAAGGTAGTCCAGACAGGTATTTGCCCCATGCAAATGCTGTAATGTACAGTGTTGTAGTACTCATTTGATTAAGAAAAAATCAAGAACGTAACCTCCTTATAGTTCAGAAGGTGAGAAGTGGAACCCAGGACCCCTTAAGAAGGGACGGAGAGCCTGGCCATTGGCGCTTGAAGGATGCTATGTCAAGGAGTTGTGAAAATCACTCCCTATGTCTCTCTCTTTCTCTCTCTCTCTCTCTTTTTTTTTTTTCGTGGAGTCTCGCTCTGCCCCCCAGGCTGGAATGCAATGGCACAATCTTGGCTACAACCTCTACCTCCTGGGTTCAAGTGATTCTCCTGGCTCAGCCTCCTAAGTAGCTGGGATTACAGATGCTCACCACCACACCCAGCTAATTTTTGTATTTTTTTTTAGTGGAGATGAGATTTTGCTACCATGTAGGTCAGGGCAGTCTTGAACTCCTGTCCTCAGGTGATCTGCCAACCTTGGCCTCCCAAAGTACTGGGATTACAGGTGTGAGCCACTATGTCTGGCCTCCCCATCTCTTTATAGGCCTCTTTACGTCCCTGCTATGAAGACAGCTTTGATTTTTTTTTTTTTTTTTTTTTTTGA